>NW_024884844.1:244407-246008 GCF_019232065.1 Centrocercus urophasianus
CCCGCCGCCCCGCCGGCCCCCCCCCCCCCCCCCGCCCCCCGGCGCGCTATAGGGGGGGGGGGGGGGCGGGCGCGGGGCGGCGGGCGCGGGCGCGGGGAGCGGCGGAGGAAACTTTGTTACAACATGGAGTTTCCTCCGCACGGTTTTTTGCTACAAACATGGAACCCGGACGCGGTTTCAAGGAACCCCTTAAAAGGGCAATGCCAACTCCGTAACCCAAACCCGCTTCCCCCCTCCCTTCACACCACCGTCCCCATCCGGCTCACGCCCCGTGTAGGAGGAGCAGCGGGTCGCCACTGCCCGCACATTTCGGGGGTCTCGAGGTGCTGGAAGTCCCCTCCGCAGATCCCCCAACCACCGCCGCACAGCCCCGCTCCCTCTGCCACCACGTTGTCCCCACCCCTCAGCAGCTGCCGAGGATGCACCGCTGCGGTTTTCTTTCCCTCCCCGACAATCCGCAGGGAACTCGGGGTCACCCCACGAGGACGCGCCTTGGGGTGTCCCCGTTTGTCCCCCCCCCAGCCCGGACCGGTGGCGACGCCCGTGGGTCCCAGCTGTCCCCTGGCTCTGAGCGACTGTCTGGGGTGCGCTCCGGTAGGCTCGGGAGCAAAGCCGCGTCCCTGCGCGGTGCCACCACCGACCCCACGGAGACATCGAGGGGAAAAATCCCCCCATCCTGCCGGGCTGGCAGCTGTGATAGCAGGCAGTGCTGCCCCCGTGCCCTGAGGCTGCGATGTCCCCTGTCCCCGAAGAGGAAGAGGAAAGAAGCGGCCGTGCTTCCTCCGGGCCCTATTTCGAGCCGGATCCCGCCGCTGTCGCTGTCCTTTTCCGTACGGGGATGCTGAAGCTCTGGGGCCCACAGGGGCACACGCAGAGGCCGCACGCGCTGCCCGCTCTGTGATCCCGCACGAGGAGGAAGGCCTCGCGGTGCGGTGACAGCTGGTGGCCCTGGTGACCGCGGCGCCGGCCCCAGCACGACGAAGCTCGGCTTCTAATTAACTAATTAATGCAATTAGAGAGGCTCCGAGGCCAGGCTGGGAGTCAAGCACTCGAAGCATCAAGCATCCCTCCAGCCGGCTGCACGCTCGGGTACAGAGTGGGGGCTGGGAACAGGATGGGGACATGGCCTCATGCTGCATGTGTCACCGTCCCCATAAGGACCACAGCGTCTCCGCAAGGACCTCTCTGCCCCCACGAGGACCAGGCTGTGCCTCAGGCTCTTGGAGAACCATCTGGTACAGCTGCCCCCTACTCTAACCCTAACCCTGCCACAAGCTCAGCCGCCCTTGGGACACCCCGTCCCCTGCTGTCCCTATGCTCTCAGAGCCCCTCCGTGCCCCCGAGTCTCTCTGCCCTCCCCACTCCATGCAAGGGATGCCCCTCGCGCGGCCCCGAGGCCGTGGGAGGAGGATGGGGGACGGGACACACGGGGACACCCTCGACCGGCGGTGGGCCCCACCGGCCCGGCTCCTCCTTCAAGCAGCACACAGCCGGGCCAACGCGGAGGGGGGTGGGGGGAGAGGCACCGCCCCACCCGCTCTGCCATCGCCCTTTTAAGGAAGGGGAAATTCTTCACATAAACAAGCGCGGTGCCCGGGGCG
>NW_024884844.1:247815-248099 GCF_019232065.1 Centrocercus urophasianus
CGGGGGCCCGGCTGTGCCCACCCCTCACCAGGATGCTCTGCAGCACGTTAAGCAGGTCATTCATGCCCGTCAGCTGGCTTATGTCCCTAAAGGCAGCCACGAAGAGGGTGGGCAGGATAGCCAGGGAGCGAGTGAACAGTACCCGGGTGAAGCGGGACCAGCGCATCTGCAGGAAGCCCTGGGGGTGAGGGGAAAGATGTGCCATCAGCCCTTGGCGTGCTCCCAAAATTCTGTACAGACGTGTTGGGGGGGGGGGGGGGGGGGGGGGGGGGGGGGGGGGGGGG
>NW_024884844.1:248199-321653 GCF_019232065.1 Centrocercus urophasianus
TGTGGGGCTGGGCTCGTCGGCCCCCAGCCCCCTCCACCCATTGCTGCCACTCGGTAATCACCTCCCCGTGAGCCCCTCATGTGAGGTCCTCCGTAGTGCTCAGTTCCTGCAGGGCTGCAGGGCCCCGCTAGATGTCAGCCCCTGCTCGTTAAGCGAACAGCTCGTTAGGGAAGGAGGACCTCACATGAGGGGCTCACGGGGAGGTGATTGCCGAGTGGCAGCAATGGGTGGGCGCTGACCCCATCCCGGCTCTCAGGGAGTCCAAGTCTGCCCAGAATAAATCTCCCTGACAAATGCCCCTGTTGGGGTCGGGCTGCCCGTTGGACCCCTGCCCAGAGCCCACCCTTGAGTTATCTCTCCCTGTGTTCCCCTCTCACCTCCATGACAAACTGTCCTGCGTATGTGCCTGTCATGGTGGAGCTCTGCCCTGCTGCCAGGATCCCCACGGCCCAGATGTAGAGCGCTGCAGCCCCAAAATAGCAGCCCAGGATGACACCCTGCGTGGCAACACTCTGATGGGGATCCCAAAGTATTCCCCCTTGGCATAGTGAGGGGTTGGATTTGGGAGACCGGAGGCAGCATGGTGCCCCCAAAACAGCCACCAAGGCTAGCTGGCCATGGAATGCAGCCCAGTGCCACTCACTCCCTGATAGATATCCACAGAGACCGTCTCATTGTTGATGGGGAAGATGCTGGCATAGTGACTGACACTGCTGTTGACACACTTGTTATGCTGCAAAACATGGTGAGCATGAGCGTGGTATGGCTATGAATTCAACTCTCCACCCAATCCAGCCCTCCACCCATCCATCCATCCATCCATGGCCAAGGAGTTCACCTGCCCCTCTCCACCCCCGGTGCAGCTGCCACCTCCCTGGAGGGACTCACCACATCCTCATTGCGCTGGTGGTAGAAAGCCTCTCCAAAGACAGCCATGACAAAGAGGTTGATGAGGAAGGAGACGAAGAGAGCGAGGCAGGACTCAGACAGGAAGTACATGTTGGCCTCCTTTACCTCCTCCTTCTTGGAGCGGTCAATCGCCCGGGTCTGGGCATGGCAGGTAATGTGCTCCATGGGGATCCATTACAGCCCCCCATGGGGGGGGGGGGACTGTATTTTCACCCCATTCTACCACGTCTCTGCAATGGGGAACTTGTCCCCTGGTCCCTTCTCACCTTCACCAAGGAGGAGTGCAGGAAGATGTTATGGGGCATGATGATGGCACCAACGATGCCCACAGCCTGGAGCAGCTCCTCTCGCCCACAGCCCGGGCAGTAGGGCAGGAAAATTCCCTTCAGCACCTCTGTCTGTGCTGGCCTCACCACCACGTACTGGGAAGGGGTTCTGTGAGCTGCCCCCGCCCCAGCAGCTCATTTGAATCATTACAGGCTGGGGGGCCTTTACCTCGTAGCCAAAGGTCAGAGCCATGATGGTGATGAGGAGGCCAAAGAAAGCCTCCAGCTTGCGGAGCCCTGCAGAAGGAAGAGATGAGGAATGACACTGGTGTCTGCACCTCTGCAGTGACATCTCAGGGTCTGGATGAGTGGCCCCCATCCCAGTGCCCCTGCACTTACCATACTTGTCAAGGAAGAGGAAGAAGAGGGTGTCTGTGATGGTAATGAGAACACCACCCCAGAGCGGGATGCTATGGGACAGGAGAGCAGGGACGTCAGCCAGGTTGGTGGAGCATTGGGGTGGGCTGCGTCCCTCACTGGGGTGCAGATGGGACCTGGCAGCACCCTGCAGGTAGTTACCGTCCGGCTGAGAGCAGGCTGAAGGCAATGGCCGTCCCAATCACCTCCTGCATGTCTGAGCCGATGATGGCGATTTCCATCATGAGCCACAGCAGCACACGGGGCACCTGGAGGGGATGGGGATGCACGGCGACATGCTTGAGCCCTGCGGGGACCCAGCCCTGGGATGCTTGGGATAGGGGTGATGGGTAGAGGGTGCATGAGGGGGTTGCAGAGTGCAGTGAGAGGGAGAGTGCAGATCAGACGGGCAGGACGCAACTTGCAGCCGCTTCTGACGCTGGGACTCAGGCGTCCTCACGTGGGATTGGAGTGAGTATAGCTATCTCCGTGCCAGGCAGTGGGGTGCGTGGGGCCAGAGGGGGTCACTGGGGCTGGGGGAGCGGTGGGAGAAAAAGGGCTCCTCACCCACACTGTGATCCCCCTGGGTGCTCACCGTGGGGTAATAGAGGTAGCAGATCTCTGCCAGGTCCTTCCCCGTCACCACGCCCAGGCGGATGGCCAACCTCTGGCACAGCAGTCCCAGCACTGTGGCCCACAGCAGCACCCACAGCAGCTGGGGGGCAGGAGCAGGACAGCACGGGTTGGTGGTGGGCAGCACCCCGCACCCAGTGGGGTCACCAGCAGCCTGGTGCTCACCTTAAAGCCGGCCACGGCCCCGCACTGCAGGTCTGACTCCACGTTGCCTGGGTCCAGGTAGGCGATGCTCATCAGGAAACCAGGGCCAGTGAAAGCCCACAGCTTCCTGAAGCTGAAGCCGGGCTGCAATGGGGTGGCAGGTCACAATGGGATGGGGCAAATCCTGTGGGGTCTGGTTGTTCCCATTCAGAACTGGTGGCTCTCAGTTGGGCTACTGGTCGCCTATTTCTGTGGAGCCCTGCACTGCCACGTGGGCACATGTTGTGCATGGAAGGCATTTCTCTCTCCTCCAACCCCCTTCCCTTGCCCTTCACCTCTGGGGTGGACAGCGAGACCCCAGTGATGTTTGGGCATGGGATTGGATTGAAATTTGTTGCGGCACAGATGGAGCTGCCGCCCTCCTTGTGCCGTTAACAGCATCTTGTGCAATCACACTCCAGTGAGCTGCTTTCACAACTCCATTCCTTCCCCTTCTCCCTTCCTCTCTCAGGCAACAGCTGGGGCTGGAGGGGCCCCAGGCTGCTGGGGAGGGCCATGGGACTTGGCCACCCCCTGGGACAGGAGATGGGGTGGCCCTCAGAGCAGAGCATCACTGCCTTGTGCCTTGGTTTTCCCTTTGGGAAAGCTTCAAGAGTGGGAATGGGGCTGCAATTACTCTGCTGGAGCTGGGGCTTTGAACATCAAGGTTCCCAGGGCATATCCTAGACGTGTCCCTTGTAGTACTCAGTATCCCCAGCTGCACCTACCGCGCTGCCTCTGGGGATGCTGATGAGCTCATCCAGGTAGGTCTGAGCACGGGGAACAGGGTGATGCGGGGGGACAGAGATGTTGCTGGCGTCCGTTTGGCCTCGGTTCAGGGACCCAGTGATGCCTGGGAGAGAAGGAAGAGGACAAGGGGAGGAAAAGCAGGAGGGCATGTAGCAGCTCACTACATATAAGAACAACGCCAGGTCCCAGCTTCATCCCAGAGACATCCTCCCAGGGAATGGCCCCACAGCTCCAGGGGGCTTGCAGCCACTGGGGCCAGCAGTGGTGGCCCGAAGCAGCCAGATGCCACCTCCAGCACAAGTGTCTGTCAAAGCCCTCTCCCCAGGCCACCCGTCACCAGCCCCAGTGCCACAATGAGTGGGTGCAGAGGGTATGATGTACCCAGCCAAGATGGGACTCACCTGGCTCTAGTGATACTGTAGCAGGGCTGGATCCAGACATGGTGCTGGGGAACCCCTACCTCTGTGTGCTGCACCCAGTGCACAGCTCTTATAGCTCCCAGCCCCCCCTCCAGGGAAAGCGGAGGAGGAGGAGAAGGAGGAAGTGCTCCTTCCCTGCTTGCCACAAACCTAGGCTGGGAAAAGGCCTCCCAGGGGGCTGGGTCTCAGTTCCCCACCTGAGCATGGCGCAAAGCAACCTCCCTTTCATCTGGAAACACATATCCAAGGGTGGGCATTGTGCCCATGTGTCACCCCCACAGCACGTGTCAGGGTCCTGCTGCTTAGAGCGGGGAACACGGGCAGTTTCCCACAATGGAGGAGTTGCTGACCCCGTTGAAGTGGGAGAAAGGCCAAAGGAGTGGGAGTGAGAAGGAAGCAGCATGCATTTCACAGACACGTGAGCAGAGCAAAATGCACCCCGGGCTTGGAGAAGGTGGTCCAGAGAGTGCTGGGTGCTGGGGTGGAAGACACTCTCACCCAGAAGTCTGGGGAGCTCAGTGTTGGTGTGAATCAGGCTGCACCTCACAAAGTTCCCGGGGCTGCGGAGGGACACCCCTAGGGGACACATGGAGTGGTGGCAGGGCACAGGGCTCTGCCACATGGTGAGCCCTAGGCACTCCATATCCCAAGGGAAAGCTTTTCTTTTTTTTTTTTTTTTGGGGGGGGGGGGGGGGGAAGGTGGGAAATAAGCCCTAAACAGTCATGAGGGGCTCACAGACAGCTCAGCCTCCCAGCCCTCCCCATGCCTCAGTTTCCCCAAATCACACGAGAGAACTTCAGGAGCACTGCTGATACCTTTAATCCCCCTGAGCCAGGGGACTGGGACAGGAGACGCTGCAGAAAGGGCTGGGGGATACGGAGGAGGCAAAGCGGGGCCCAGGGGGCTGGTGGCGGGCAAAGGGAGCAAAGAATTCTGCAGCAAAGAGGATGGGGTCGGGGGGTTGGCGGAGCAGCAAGGCCTGCAGGAAGTCAGCCAGCAGTGCAAAGAGCTCAGGATGCTGCTGAATGTAGGTGCTGTGGGACGCTCGCAGCTCCTCCTGTAGGGTTGAGGACAGGGTTGTCCCCATGCCAAGCTGGTGGGGAGCCTGGGTCCTTCCCTGCCTTTGCAGAGGGTTTGGAGGTGCTATGCCTCTTCCCAGGGGGAATCCTGCTGAAGAGCAGCATAATCTCATGTCTCTCATCCCCAAGCCCCCCCCTCACCTTCCTGTCCAAGAACCAGGAGCACAGCTGGGCATCCTCCTCCCAGTCCAGCAGCTGCTTTGGGAAGAGAGGCTGGGACTCTGCACCCATGCCGCTGAGAGCAGGTGCATCCTGCAGCACAGCAACCACCGGGCACCCCACCTGCACCTGCCGAGCCAAATGCCTGCAGAAGGGCATCAACGCTGAGCTCCTCCATCCTGATGCCAACACCCAAATCTGCCTCACCCCAGGCCGGCACCATACCCGCTGGGGAGGAGGCTGTAGTGCCACACCATCGGAATGCCCTGGGCAGCATGCAGGGCTCTCTCCACCACCAACACTTCCGCCTGTGCTGAGCCCAACGGCTGCTGCCGCATGCCCAGGGAGCGCTGTAGGGACACAAAATCACTCTGTGCCCACCTGTCATCCTCGTGTCAGCCACCCGTGCCCCCCAGGGTCTCACATAGGTGGTGGTGCACAGGTGGCCCTCCTTGTCGATGGCAGGGAAGGTGATGCTGGGGGGCACGGCACGGCGGCACGCCAGCACCCGCAGCAGCAGCAGACTGGCAGCCTCCCCCAGCAGCCCCTCCAGCGAGGCCCAGCTGTAGGAGAACACCTGGTGCTGTGGGTCTGCCTGCAGGGACAGCCCAAGGGACACCCTGGAGAATCCATTCAAATTGCTCTCCAAGTAGGAGGGAAGGGTGGGAGGAGGTGGGGGATATCACCTCTCCCTCCCGGGTGGTGACAGTGACGGTCATTCCATGTGGGTGCTGTACCATGTGGATCTTCCTCTCCATGGGGTGTGCTCCAAACTGTGGGGGGAACAGAGCCACCCAACATCCCTCTCAGTTGGTGCAGGGGGAGAGGGACACCAGGATGCCATAAACAGGTTCACTGTGGGAAAATCCCCATCCCCACTGCCACCCAGGGCAGGGGACTAGCCTGGAGGGATGGCTCAGGTGCATAGGCAGGGGCACCGCTTCAGAACAGAGGGACTAAGGGGACATGCCACCACCACGGCTGCCTGCTTACCTCCAAGCGCTCATGCTGCTCCTGCTCCAGAGTCTCCAGCTGCATAGACACATACCCTGTGGGAGCAGAGCTCTGTGCACCCCGGGACAGGGACACCACTGCCCCCAAGATACCATCCCACCCAGTGGGATGGTGACATCCCACTCCAGTGCTCCCAGCTCACCCATGAGCCTGCAGGAATATGGCACGCCATCCAGCAGCCCCTGGGAGCCGGCCTGGAGCAGGAGGCAGCTCCTCACCCGCTGGCCCTCCTGCTCATAGGGTGCATGTCGGGCTGTCACCCAGAGATGTCCCTGCAGCTGTCCCCCCGCTGCCACCTGTGCCAGCGTCTCAGCGAACAGGCAGCGCTCCAGCTCCTCTGGCCCTGCGCAGGGATGGTCACTGAGCGGCCCCCAAGGTGCTGCTCCCCTTGAGGTCACTGCACCCCAGGGAGAGGGGCTGGCACCCACCAATGCAGTTCAGGAACTTAGCAGCTGCCTGCATGGGGATGGAGTCTTCTGATGGGAGACAGCAGTGCTGAGGGGGTCCTCCTGAGAGCCTTCCCCCCCCCCTCAGTCTCCACCCTGGAGAGGAGCAGCAGGCAGCGCTGCGGAGCAGCACCCCCAGTGCCCCCCCCCCCGGAACCCCATGGAAGAACACAGCCTTCACCCCTTTCCTTCCCTCCCCCCCCCCCCCAAGTGCTGTGGTTCCCCCAGACACCTCTCAAATTGCAGCAGCCCCCTCCCCAAATTCTCACTCCCTGCCCCATATAAGTCCGGGGTCTTCTCCCCCCAAACTCCCCCTTCCCACAAACCCTCGGGTTGCCCTCCTCCTCCCCCAAGCCTCAGACCTGTACCCGTTGACCCGAGCTTCCCCCCCCTCCCCTTACAACGCTGGCAACCGTTGGCATAGGAACGGCCCAACCCCATCTCTTAAAGTGGCCACAACCTCACAGCAATGAATAGCTTTTTTGGGAGGTGGGGGCAAAGGGGTACTCCCCCGGACACAGAAAAAAAGTGGTTGAGTGGGAAAATATTCGATTTAGACTTTTATTTGGGGGAGTGTACAGGGGTTTCCAGTCCTCAGTACAGAAGTACTACCTGCACACCCCCAGCACTGTGCCCCCCATCCCAGTGTATGGGGGGTGGATAAGGACATGGGAGGAGCCCCAGGGCAATGGTGGGCACCCAGGCTTCCTCCCTGCCCCTCCACCCCCAAAGGGAGACATAGTAATGAGGGGGAAGGGGAATTCCCTGAGCACTGGGGGTAAATTGGGGTCTCCCATAAAACAAGGGGGAGGGAAATAAGGAGAGCCCTTAGTGCTGTTTCTACAGCCCCAGAAAAGGGGCAGGGGGGCCGCAGACCCCCAGAGAAGGGATCGTGTGGAAAAGGGGGTCAGGGAAAGGGACCACCTATGAGGTGCACACATGGGGTGTGTGTATGGGGGGGGGTCCATCCTTTCCCTGTATCTCCCAGCAGGACTAAGGAGGAGGGGAATTCACAGCAGAAAATCACATAGTCCAGAAGACCCCCCCCACGTGCAGAGGGGGGTCACGAGGTGGGGAGGGTCACTAGGTGGCCTTGTAGAGATCCTTCCTCCTGCGCACCTCCCGCAGGACGCGGGCTCGGAAGGCATCATGGTGCTCCCCGCTGCCCCGCTGCAGCCCCAGCGCCTCGTGCAGCTCCCGGCGGTGCGTGCGCAGGAAGGGGTTGTAGGTCCGCTCCTCGCCCAACGTCGAGGGGCACTGCGGGGTGGAGGACAGCGCTCAGCCACATCGTCCTCCCCACAGACACAAACAGGGCCGTGGGAGGGGGAGGTCCTCACCGTGCTCCTCTTCTCCTGCCGCTGCTGAGTGGCCCAGAGCAGCTTCTGCTCCAGCGCGGGGTTGTCCAGCTCCAGCAGGCGGGCGAAGCTCAGGCACTCCAGTGCATACTCGTGGCCTGGGGGCAGCACCTCAGCATCACCCCAGAGCAATGGAAAGGGGCAATCTGGGGGCTTTAGGGTAGGGGATGCTCACCCGGCCACAGCAGCGTGTCCTCTCCCAAGCCCATGGCTGCATCCAGGGAGGCCAGCATGGTTTCGGGGGAGCCCTCAAACAGTCTTCCTGCGGCCAAACACACAGCCACCATCACCGGGGGAGGGAGGTTCAATTGGGGGGTCCCCTCCTGCAGCCCTTCAGGACTTCAGTGCCCAACATTTAGACAACATGGGATCGCTGCACTCACCGCAGCCAGCCAGGAAGAGCAGGTCCCCGGAGAACAGGCAGGGGGGGCCCCCGAAGGGCCCTGCATCCAGCACAAAGGCCATGTGCCCCACGGTGTGGCCTGGTGTGGCCAGTGCCTCAAAAGTCAGGCGGCCCACGCTCAGCTTCTCCCTGTCCCCAATGGGGCTGTGCCAGCAGGGAGGGGGGGAGCACGGTCACAAATACCCAAAATACCCAGCACTCCCAAAACAGCCCCCACAGGGTTCATAGCATGCCAGGGTGCTGGCACGGGGGGAGGGTGACCCAAATAGATGGAAGGATGACTGCGGCACTTACTGGGTGAGCTCGGGGATGGCATCGACAGCACTGCCATACACCTTGCAGGAGCTGTGCTGCTGGAGCAGCGCCGCGTTCCCTCCGCTGTGGTCCCTGCAGGTGAGCAGGTCAGTGCATCCCCAGTACAGGTTAGGTATGGGGGCACACCATCTCAGCAACACTTGGAGCTGAGGGGGCTCATAGCCTGCCAACCCCAGCTGCCCCACTCCCACAGAAGCAGGCTTTGCTCTGGGATCCCCACCCCAACAAGCGTCCCCAACACCTCTAATCACTCTCCAACCCCCCAGTACTCCCTTACCAGTGTTTGTGTGTACAGAGTATAGCCTCCAGCACCACCCCCTCCTCTTCAATGGCAGCCTGGCAGGACAGAAATTTGGGAGCACGTGTATGGGGGGAACACTGCTCCCTGCTCCCTGACACCCCGCCCTGTGCACTGTAGGTTACAGATTAGGGGCAGATATGCTCCCCACTCCCAGGACACCACAGTACAGCACTGGGAGTGGGGGGGGGGGGGGGGAAATCCCACCTGCACAGCCAGTGGGTCAGAGGGGTCGACCACGGCTGCACGGCCAGAGTCTGTGTCGATGACCAGGTAGCTGTAGTTATTGGAGAGCACAGGGATGGGCACGATTTTCACCCCTGAAAAGGACACACGGACAGACAGACAGACATCAGGGTACAATGGGAGCAAGGCTGAAGCCCCCTGCCCAAAATGGGGATGAAGCTCAGAACTCACCACGGAAGCCCAGTGGTTGGGACACCGAATGGCCATGGGGGAAGCGCTCGCGGGCCTTCTTCACCTGCCGCTTGTAGAAGAGGAAGCCGAGGCGTGTGCGGGCGTACAGGCTGTACCTGTGGGGGGCACAGGGAGCCCCCACGGGGGGATTTAAAACACATCTCTTCCTCACAGCCCCGTATACCCTCTGCAAAAGTCCTGGTCCCACCATCTATCCCCAGCCGTGAGCACAGCCCCGATCTGAGGTCGATCCCACGCTGAGAGCTGCAATGGACACTGGGTTCTGGAATCGGGAGGAACGCACAGCACTGTTGGGTAACGAGGAGGGCAAAACAGAAGGGGCTGCAGAAAAGGGAAGCGAGAAGCACTCCCATTCACATGCCACGTAAGACCAACAGGCGCTGGGATAGCTTGAACCCTTTCTATTTATATAGGAGGATTTCAGGGCTGGGGACAGATGCCACGAAGGACGTGAGATGCTCGAACCTACATCTGTACCCCATTCTCATCCGCAGGGCATCACCCAGGGCGCTACACCGTGCACCTGCTCATCCTCGTAAGGGCACGGTGGGGGATGCGCCTGGAAAAACGGTGGTGGGTGGAGACCGACACCCGCGGGCCGGCACTGCACGGTGGAGCGAGGGCAGAACAAAGGGGAGCAGCGGGGGCGGCCCCGCACCTTCAACCTTTGCGCTCCCCCAAACGGCAGCGATTCCGGCGCTCCCGCCCGCAGCCTTCCGTTGGGGGAGCCCCGTGGATCCCCACTCGGACGGCCGGGAGAGCCGACCCTTCTGTGCGAGGCCACCCCCACGGCCCGCCGGCACTCACCCCAGGCGGAAAAGCAGCGGCCCGGCGAGTGCCATGAGCGCGGCGGAGGCGCGGCGGGCGACGCGGCGCACAGCCGGACAGCGGCCCAGCCAGGCGGCGACCACCAGCCCGCACGAAGCGGCCCCAGCCGCCACCGCCGCCCGACAGCGCGGCCCCGCCATGCCCCTCGCCCGCCCCCGCGGGGCCCCGCCCCCCTCGACAGCCAATAGGGGAGCGGCGTGACTTCGGGCCGCGCCCCCTCACCGTTCCCGCCACCCCACGCGCCCCCTGCCGGAGGGTTTCCCCCTGTTAGACGTCAGTCGCGGGGAAGGGGGACCCCCGCGAATGACGTCAGCGCCGCGGTGGGGGTCCCCCGTGGGGGGCCCGCGCTGCCCCGCAGAGCCCGGCCGGACTGCGGCACGGTGGTGCGTCCCCGCGCTGCAGCCACTGCCCCGTGGGGGCTGCGGGACGCTCGGTCCGGCATCGTCATCCTACCGCTCTGGACCCGCACCGACTGCTGTGTGGAGAAGCCGCCGCACGAGGGCGCGGCGCCGAGGGGCGGCCCCGAGGCGGGGCAGCTGCCGTCCGTCCCTCCGGACCCGCCCCGGCCGCCCCGTCCCGGCCTGTCCCGTCCCGCCCCGGCCGAGTTCCAGCTCAGCGGAGCAGCGCGCAGCAGGTAGGGGAGGCCCGACCCCCAGCTCTGTCCCTGCGCGAGGTAGTGGCATGAGTGGGGTCGTGGGGAGCGGGAGGGGCAGAGACGGAGTCCCCCGGGTCCCCTCGGGAGTCCCCCAGCTCGGGCGGGGTCTCCCAGCTCTCCCAAACCACTTCCGGTCCCCTATCTGTCTGCCCACCCCGCCGATGCCCCCCAGCCCAAGCCCACTCTGGTAAACCCCCCTTCCCACCCCCCGGATCTTTCCCAGACCCCCCCCTTCTGCCCCCCCCCCTTCATGCTTATTTCCTCCCCTCCCTCTTTGCCTTCCAAATCCCCGACGTCATCCCGCCTGCCCCCCTCTCGCCCTTGGAACCCCCCAGCACTACCTCTATGCCCCTTCTGCCTTTCCCGGTGTCCTAGGAGGTGGGTGGGTGTCCCACGGACTGGAGAGGACCCGTCTAGGGACTGGAGGTGCTGTCCCCGAGCCGCGGTGACACGCCGTGGTTCCGTGGGATTGATTGCTGCGACGTGTGGCCCTTGGCCCTCATCCACCGCCTTCCTCTGAGCTTCCCGGAATGGCTGGGAATCTGTTTGGATGGGGTGGGGGGTTGGGCTGGGGGGAGCATCCCTGTGTTTCCCCAATCCTTGTCCCCAGTGCTCTGTTCAGGGGTTCTGTGCCTGTGTCCCACCCCAGCCATGGTGTCCCCATCGCTGGGTGGGAAGGGCCTGCCAGTGCGTTGCGAGGCAACCTGTGGCTTCAGCCGAACGGGGGCAAAGTCCCAGTCTGCTTGGCACAGGGACAGCGGTGGGAGGGGGTTCCCTGGGGGACTGTGCTGTGATACCCTGCTATTGGGAGGGGTGTTCCATGAAAAGCCTGGTGCTGGACAAGGATATGGGGTGGTATGGGGTAGGCACTGTAGGGCATGAAGCCGGCTCTCTGCATAGGGACACCTGGTTTGCAGCGGATTGGGGACAGGAGGTGACAGCTGGCATACACACTTGGCACCCCTGGGATGTTCCTGGGATGTTCCTGGGATAGGGCTGCGGGGCTGAGACCCTGCAAACTCGTGCCATGGGTGAGCTGAGCTAGGCAGCAAGCCTGGAGGCATAGGGGCATCCGTGCTGTGCTGTACCGAGCTGTGCCATGCTGTACTGTGCTGTACCAGGCTGTGCCAAACTGCTGTAATTTTCCAAGTTCTTCTAGGAAGGCAGAGCCCTTCCACGACTGATCCACTCTGGGAAAGCACCAGAGAAAGTGGGGAGTGCTGGTATCCTGCCCTGCTAGGTGCTGTGTGGAGCACCCCGTCTCCATTGTGTTGAGGTCCCCCCCTGGCTGCCTGCCACTTATCAGTGCTGAGTCACGGTACCAGGCAGAGCTGTGGGGACCGGGTGGTGGCCACAGGGTCACTGAGCTAGCTGGGGTGGCCTGGCTGGTGACCATAGGTTTCGATGCCCTGTTCTGAAAGAGGAAATGGATCATGCGTTGGGGTTCTGTGCCCAGAGATAGATTCTGCCATAAGTGCCACGGGGAAGTGACCCCGTGAGGTGCGTACATCCCATGGGGCAGGGTTCTGGGGGTTCTGGGGGGGGGGGGGGAGGGGGGGGTTTAGTGCTGCTGGGTGCGGCTGGGACCCGTTGGGCTGGTTTCTTGTCTCTGCTGAGGCTGTGCCTGGGCATTGCTCCAGTTGGAGGCATTCACTTGGGCTCAGTCTCATGGCCACACTGAAGTAGTGGGGGCTGCTGGGTGCAGGGTGGGTGAGCAAGGGGTGCCAGCAGGCACTGAGTGGTTTAGGAGAAACTGAGGAGTGTTGAAAGCGAAACTTTGGAGACCACGTGGATGGGTTATTTTCGGCACTACCGTCACCATGATGGGAAACATGACGGCATGGCTGTGGGGCAGGCAACCACCCCCGCTGGGATGGATGGACGAACGGACATTGAGCATTCCCCCTGTGTGCCCCCCCATCCCATCCCACCCAGCACAGCACTGGCACAATGCTGCAGGAAGCTCCCAGTCCCACCCAGTTCCCTTGGGGCTAAGTCCTGCTCACGTCACTGCTGGTGCTGTGGGGGGGGCAGAGGATGAGGGCTGGGGGGTTCCCTGCCAGCGCCACGGGTGTGGGGCAGGGGCCTGGCAACAGCTCCTGGCAGCGCCATTGTTTTCCTGGCCTTGGTGTTCCTGCCTTTCTCCTCCTTCTCTGCCTCCTGCTCTGGGGGAGTCAGCCCAGTGCTGGCCCTGCTCCCAGCACAGCTGCTTGGCGGCTGCTGGGGGATCTGCAAGGGGAGCTCAGTGCAGGGTCCCAGTCTCCCCACCTCTGCAGTCGTGCCTGATGGGGGTTGGCACTGTCCCTGGTCCCAGCACTGCGGTGGTATGTGCTGATCCACAGCCCCGTGTCCAACTCTGAGCCTCAGCAGTGTTTGTGGGGAGCAAAACAGAATTTCTGCCCATTGCATGGTGACTAGGGGGACACCCGGGTTGCTGACCCCAGTGATGGCAGGGCCAGCTGCAAAGGTCAGGTCCCCAGCACACCTTGAGTCACCGCGTGGCCGTGCCCTGCCCGCAGCCACTGCCTGACATCACACCAGGGACTCAGAACATGGGAATGTAGGTGGCCCTGGGCTTTAAGTGACCTGGTCACCGTGCTTCCCGGCCCTCATTAAGGAGAGGTCACTATTAAAGAGCGGTGTTTCTCCTGCTCTCGATGCAGGGCACGTCATGATGACTGTCCCCTGCGTCCCATGTGTTCCTCATCATCAGGGGATACGGGCCAGGTGACATCCTCTGTTCTCCCCTCCAGGTGCCCAGCAGGACAGCTCGCAGCTGGCATGGCGCAGCCCAGCGCACCCCCCCCGTACGACGACAAGAACCCCCTCTATCCCCCCAGTGCCTACCCCCAGCCCTCCCACTATGCTGGAGGGTACCCACAGCCAGGGGGGTATCCTACACCTGCGGGCTATGCAGCTCCAGGGGGGTATGGGACACCAGGAGGGTACCCACAGCCAGGGATGGCTATGCCCACCATGCCCATGCGCTTTGGTAAGCTGGGGAGCTTTGTTTTGGGGTGGGAGCATGGGTTCTGGGGGCTCCCACTCTGTTCTGGGGAGGGTGTCCTCTGGTGTGCTGTCACATGGGATGAGCTGCGGTGACCTTCCCTGGCAGGTGATAACTATGGAGGTGAGGGTATGGGAGGCAGCTCCCCCATCCAGTCGGCTGACTGGGATGACAGAAAAGTACGGCACACCTTTATCCGCAAGGTGAGTCTGGGGCATCCCTTGGGGGGTTGGGGGCATGGGTTGGTGGCAGCAGGCTGAGTGCTGACTGCCTGCTGCCACCTCCCACAGGTCTATGCCATCATCTCCGTGCAGCTGCTGGTGACAGTGGGGATCATCGCGATGTTCACCTTTGTGTGAGTGAGGTGGTGATGGGGGGGCTCACCCCAGCGTCAGGGGGGAGCATTTTGGTGCTGGGTGTGGGGGAACACTGGGGGAGCACGTGCCAACCTCATGCCTATCCCTGCCACCCCACAGCTCACCTGTCCGCTCCTTTGTCCAGAGGAATGCTGCCATCTACTACTCCTCATAGTGAGTATGGGGGGTCCCTGTCACCCTCTGGGTGAATGTCAGTCCGCCCAATACAACCGGGTCCCTTGGGCTGAGCTTTCTGTCTCTCTGCAGTGCTGTCTTCCTGGTGACCTACCTGGTGCTGGTCTGCTGCCAGGGCCCCCGGTGAGTGCTAGGGACAATGGGAGGGGACACGGCTATCTGGGGGTCCCCTGGGCTTTGAGGGATGGGGACACTGCACAGGTACAGTGCCACCCAAATCCAGGGACCCCACCTGGGGTAGTCCCTGTGGAAGGTGAGACAGGGCTTGGCAACATGAGGACACGGACACTAATACCATCTCACTGCTCTTCAACTCTCTCATCCCCAGGAGACGCTTCCCGTGGAACATCATTCTGCTGAGCATCTTTGTGAGTAGGGGGCCATGGGTTCGGGGCTGGGGGGTGACAGCACAGACATGTCCCACAGAAGGGACGGTCCCTGCTGAAGAGGCTTGTGGGGCTGGCAATCAATCTGCCCCTGCTTTGCCATCACTGACTCAGGCCTTCTGTTCTGCAGACCTTGGCCATGGGCTTCATGACAGGGACCATTGCCAGGTACCCAGTGGGGCTCTGGGAGGGTTGGAGTCCTTGTCCCTTGCCATGCCTGTGGTGACATTGCTGTCTACTCTGCCCTCAGCACGTACCGGACTAATGCTGTCCTCATCGCCATGCTCATCACCGCCATTGTGGCCATCATTGTCACCATTTTCTGCTTCCAGACCAAGGTGAGGAGGGGGTGTGCTCTGGGGTGGGGATGGGGACATGGGAGTGCCCTCCTGTGACACTTCCTACCCCCCCTCCCCCAGGTTGACTTTACGTCATGTCCGGGGCTCTTCTGTGTGTTGGGCATCGTGGTCATGGTAACAGGGATCGTCACAGTCATCGTTCTCTCCTTCAAATATGTGAGTAGGGGGCTGCTGGGGGCTGCCTTCCTCTGAAGACAGAGGGTGGAACGGCTCATGTCCCCATGTTCCCTCCCCATGCAGGTGCCCTGGCTCCACATGCTGTATGCAGCCATCGGGGCTATTGCTTTCACCCTGGTGAGTTGGTGCTCCCCTTCCTTGCCCCATGCTGAGGAGCCCCTGGGGGGATGCAGGGCTCCTCCACCTGACCCCCCCCCATGTCTCTGCCCCCAGTTCCTGGCCTATGACACGCAGCTGGTGCTGGGCAACAGGAAGAACACGCTGAGCCCTGAGGAGTACATCTATGGAGCCCTCACCATCTACACTGACATTGTCTACATCTTCACTTTCCTCCTGCAGATTGTGGGCCGAGATTGAGCCCCTGCTTGGGACCCCTTACCCCCACCTCAAAATGCTTCTTTCTCTTTCCTCCATTGGCCAAGCTACTCTTCTCCCAGCCCCCCAGTCACCAGCCAGGCTCCTGGTATCCCCAGTTGGGATACTGCTGACTACCACGGCTGCAGCCCCTCTGCCATCCAGTTGTCCCCATGAGGCCACTCACTGCCCCAGAGCTCCAAGGCACCGGGACCAGGGATGACACTGGGGTTGTCCCCATGGGTGGGACGGCCAGAGGTGCTCCCAGCATGGAGGGGTGCTCTGCTCGCTTGTAAATAGGCTTTGAAGCTGGTACCTGTGTACAGTTCTGCCTGGTGTCCTCGGTGCTTCAGCACCCCTTGATTGTGGCCTGCTGGAGGAGAAGGGTTCCCTGTGTCCCACACTTGGGCCCTGAGGCTCTCTGGCCCAGGGGGATTGCCAGCAGCCAATGGGACAGTGCTGGGCTCTGCCTGGGGCCCGGGCTCCATTCAGTGCCTTAAATGCAGCGTTGGCCTTTGCCCTGGGCACAGCTGGGCCTGGTAGGCCTCAGGCCCCATTGGTCTCTCTGCAGGCCTGGCCTTGGGCCACGCTCAATTGTTACACATGCTCAATAAAACACTTTAATTTTCCAGATGGCCCCAGTTTGATTCAGGCAGGGTCCTGTACTGAGTGTGGGTGGAGGTGTCCCTGGGTCAGTCCTGTGGTGCTGGCTGGGTCCCAGCTATGCACCCCGGCGGTACCGCTCCGTCTCGTAGTCGCCCACATTGGCTCCCAGCATCTTGCGGCGGATATGGAGCTGCTCCAGGCGGTTCACCTCTCTCTTCACCAGGAGGAAGAGGATGATGCCGCAGGGCAAACCGATGGCCCTGGGGACAAGTAGGGGACAGAGCCGTGTCACCACGTGCCCCCTGGTGCTGAGCCTCCCACACCCAACCACGTGCCTCCGCACTCACCAGGCCACCCCCACCGGCTTCATGGGGTTCTTGCCCTTCTTCCGCGTGGGGATGTACTCCACCCCCTCGGAGAGCTGCCCCGCTGGCTCTGGTGACCTCGGTGGCGCGGGTGGCCCCGCAGGTCGGTGGCAGCTCTGTCGTCCCTGAGCCCCCCGCCCGGCCACTGCCAGGAGCCCTGTAAGGAGAGAGGGCTCAGGAAGGTGTGGCACGGGGAGGAAACACACCGCCCCTGCTGCCCCGACCCCTGCCCGACCCGCACCCCTGCCCCGGCTGGGCGGGCGTGACCAACAGATGGGCGGGGCAAGCAGAAGGGGGCGTGGCTTAGCCAAGGAAGGGCGTGGGTTCTGCTGCTACTCTCGCGCGCCGAGTGTGGCTGAGACCCTGCGGCACCGGGGGCCGCCCTGGACACTGTAAGCCGCGGAGAGTCACGGCGTGGTACACCCGGCCCGCCGCCCGCCCGTTGCCCGTCTTTACCGCGCAGTCCGCCGAGGGCCGCCGCCATGCTGGACCGTGCTGGACTCCCGCGGCCCCGCTGCATGCCGGGAGGTGCGGTCCGCCGTGCTGGAGCGGCCGGCGGATGGCGCTGCAGGGGAGGAATAAAAAACTGCATTTCCCAGAGTGCGCTGCGCGGGGCCGGAAACCTCTTGTCGTGCTGGAGGAAGGGGCGGGGGCGAAGGTGAAGATGCGGGCTCGGATTGGCTAGAAGCGGAGAGCGGTGGGCGAGGAATGGCCGAGGCGGGGCTGAACGGCGGAAGTAGTAGCTGTGGCAGCGGGGTGGGGTGCGCGGGCAGGTCGGCATGGAGCCCGCGGAAGGGCCTGGTGCATTGGACTTCCATGGAGACGAGGAGATCATCGAGGTGGTGGAGCTGGGCCCGCCCGGGCCGGGTGAGACGGGTCCCGCCTCCTCCCGGGGCACCGGGCCGCCCCGCCCCAAGGCCCGGTTCCTGCGGGCAGGCCTCGCGTCGCGTCCCCACCCCAGGGCCTCCCCGGTACCCAGGGACCCTCAGCCCTCCCCGCTGGGGCCTCCTCTGCCCGCGGGGCCGGGACCCCTTCGCGCTGGGCCGCCCCTGGGCCCGTGGGGGCTGAGGTGGGCAGGGGTTGACATTCGCTCCCTGCAGATGACCTGGCCGCAGAGATGGAGGACGTGGACTTCGAGGACGAGGGAGCAGAAGAGCCCGACGGTGAGGCCTGGGAAACGGAGGACGATGAGGGGTTGGAGGACAGCATGGAAGCACAGGATGACAGTGAGGTCACATTCTCAATGCACTCAGGTAAGCCATGGGGTTTCCCTGGGGGGAAGCTGTGCTGTGTCCTTCTGGTTCTACCAAGTGGGTTCTAGGGGTCTCTGATAGCCGTTGTGCTGTGGGGGTTTGCGTCTGGGCAATATTCACTGAGGAGTGAGCGTCTCCCTGCTCTGCAGCCTCAGTGTTCTGTGTGAGCCTCGACCCAAAGACCAACACAATGGCGGTGACGGGTGGGGAAGATGATAAAGCTTTCGTGTGGCGCCTGAGTGATGGAGAGCTCCTGTTCGAGTGCTCAGGTGAGAGACTCGGGCCAGGTATCCCCGCTGAAATGGGTCCTGCAACCCTTCCTGTCTGCATTTGCTCCTCCCCAGCTGATGCTCCTGTGGAGCTGGGCTCTTGATTGTTTTCAGTAGCTGGCATTTGTTAACAGAATGGTCTCTGCTCCTTGCCATCTCTAGGACACAAGGACTCAGTCACCTGTGCCGGCTTCAGTCATGACTCTGTGTTTGTGGCCACGGGTGACATGTCTGGCCTTATCAAAGTGTGGCGGGTGGACACCAAGGAAGAAGTGTGGTCCTTTGAAGTGGGGGACCTGGAGGTGAGTGGCTGAAGCCCTGCTCCTGGTGGAAACATGGGGGCTGGTAGTGGGACCCAGCTCTGGTTCTTCTCCCTTCTGAGAGGACACAACCCTGTGACAGTGCCTGTCCCCTTCTTTGCACAGTGGATGGAGTGGCACCCTCAGGCCCATGTCCTTCTAGCAGGCACAGCTGATGGCAATTCCTGGATGTGGAAGATCCCCAGTGGAGACTGCAAAACCTTCCAGGGCCCTGCATGCCCTGCCACGTGTGGCAAGATCTTGCCTGACGGTGAGACACAGGGTGCTCCTGTGCTAGGGAAGAGGCAAAGGGTGTGGGAAGCTCTGCCTCTATCTCTTATTTCTGTCTTACCCAGGGAAACGAGCTGTAGTGGGATACGAGGATGGGACCATGCGCATCTGGGATCTGAAGCAGGGAACCTCACTGCACGTCCTGAAAGGTGGGAAAGGGGTTTTTCACCTGGGGTGCATCCCCCATGCAGTGAACTTTGAGCTCTGTCTTTGTGAAGAGGCAGCACACACAGAGACACTGAAGGCTGTCTGGTGCTGGGTGGGCTGTCCTCGTGGCAGCTGTCCCTTGCCATGGGGCTGCCATCATGGGATGGGTGCAATGCAGAGACTGCAGAGGAAGATGTGCTGGGCTTCGAGGTGTGTGGAGTTTGGTAAAGATGGGTGTAGCTCATGCTTCCTACTTATCTCCACAGGCCAGGATGGCCACCAGGACCCCTTGACATGTGTGGCCAGTAACCAGGATGGCAGTTTCATCCTGACAGGCTCAGTGGACTGCCATGCCAAGCTGGTCAATTCTGCCACGGGCAAGGTGAGTCTGTGCCCACCTGTGGGGCGCAGTAGTGGACATGAATGATCTATACAGGGCGGGATGGTGCTGGGCTTTGCCAGCCAAAAGCAGCCTGTGATGGCCACCCGGGGCCAGCAGGAGGCGTGCTTGGCCACCACTACCACCATTTCTCTGCAACTGAGAGGATTGGGGCGTAAGGACTCATGGCGTTCCTCCCCCAGGTGGTGTGCGTGTTCAAGATGGAGAGCGTGGCTCCCAAGGCCACTGCAAGTGAAGGCGAGGAGGCAGAGTCCAATTCAGTGGAATCGCTGGGCTTCTGTAACGTGTGAGTGGGGCATTGGGACAGGGTGTTCTGCAGACACAGCTATGGGGGACCTTTCTTCCCAGTATGTTTTCTCCCTTGGGAACTTTGTGCTGCTTGCTGGCTCCTGATGTCTTAGTATTTTCCTTATGGGGTGTTCTGCGGTTCCAGCTCTGACCATTGGGTTGTCCCTCTTCATTTCAGTGCTTCTTCAATCCTGATCCTTCACACACTTAATTCCCTCCTTGCTCCAGGTCCTCATAAAACTTGTTCCTCTCTCTGCAGGATGCCGCTGGCTGCAGTGGGCTACTTGGATGGTACACTGGCTATCTACGATCTCTCCACACAGAGCTTGAGGCATAAATGCCAACACGAGGTAGTGCCCTGCACCTATTCTTTAAGCCTGAGGGCATTTCTGGGTCCAGCTGACACCTCTGGAAGCTCTCTTAGAGCTTGGGGGGCTTTCCTGGGGTTAGTTCCCGATTCGTGCTTCTCTCTGCTGTGGGCTTCTCTAGTGGTAGCTCTGGTCCCACACAGAGGATTTGCCACATCTTGGTCACGAGGGCTGTCCCTGTGCTATGGGGAATGGTGGAGAGCACTGGGGGGGAAAGGGGAGAGTGGAGGCTCATGATGTGCTGCGACTTACTGACTGTTATTCCTTGTACTCACTCTGCTTCCCCCCCTGTACTCCAGTCAGGAATTGTGCAGTTGCTGTGGGAGGAGAACTCTGCTGTGGTGTACACCTGCAGCCTGGATGGGGCTGTGCGGCTCTGGGATGCCCGCTCAGGGAAGATGATCAGCGAGTACCGAGGGCACTCTGCTGAAATCCTCGACTTCACTGTCAACAAGTGAGTAGGGACCCCTCCCAGCCCAGTCCTTCCCTGAGGCTGCTGGGGTGAGGGAACCCCTGAGCCTTGGGGTGCATCATCTGGAAGCGTGGATGGTAAGATTGAAGGGTCTCAGGGAATAGAGAGGTGGTCACAGCTGCGGCTGTCCAAAGCCCCCAGCCCCACTGCTGAGCCTTCTCTCCCCTCTCCAGGGATGCCTCCATTGTGGTGACGACCTCCGGCGACCACCAAGCCAAAGTTTTCTGCGTGCAGCGCCCTGATCGCTAGGGTCAGTGCTGAGGGTGGTGGCCTGGCTCTGCTAGGCAGCTCGTGTACAGCGGGACAGGGGAGATGGGTTTCACCACCCTTCTCCAGTGCGTGCTTTGTAATTTTTCAGCCTGCCCTACTTTGCCCTCACAAGTCGGGGGCTGAGTCTGGGGTTTTGTATGAAAATGTCTTATAATTATATATAAATTATTTCACTTACCTGGATCCCATCCACTCTGCTTGCTGGGGGAAGGTGACCTTAAGAGATGTGATCTGTCCCCATTGGGATTTTAGGGATTAGCTATAGGGGCTGTTCTTCCTAACCAGGCTGTCCCCAGTGCTCCCTGGTCCCAGCCCTGCCCCAGAGAGAGGTAGGCTTTTTTCTTCCTTTGCTGTGGGAAAGGAAGCTTTTGTGCCAATGCTATCATAGGCTCTTCAGGAGTACAGCTGGACCTGGTTGCCTATGTGAGAGCCCAGCAGCCAGCTCTGAGCTGAGGGGCACGGGTGGATGGATTTATTCTGGGCTGACTGGAAGCAGAGACCTGCACACTAGCCATTCTTGGCAGGGGAGACATGGAGATTACCTGAGCAAGGCAGAAGGCTATGAGGGAAATGTATGGATTGCTGGCTTAGGGTAGAAGGGCTGTCACAGCCCATTAGGAGACAAGTGACACTGCATACAAGAGGTAGTAGGGGTCAGGACACCACAACACTGCTTTTCAGCCTGGCTCTGCTGTGAGGGAACCAAGCTGACTCCAGTCTCCTCTTCCTAAGAGAGCTGCTCCTTCTCCCCTGGCTCACTAACACAAGAGGATTTTCACTAGTCCTGGGTACTGCACCCACACTTCAGCCCCAGACTGAGAAGAATGTAATGAGCTCCAAGCCCCAGTAATTGTCCCCATACCCTGGCCAACTTCAACGCCCCCCCCTGCGCTTGTCTCTCCAAGTGCCCTTTCCTTGGCAAGGCCACATGTATTGACAAACCAAAAACTTACAGCTCCTTAAGATAGAAAGATCTCCTTTATTAATGAACCCCAACAGTATTTCTTCAGATACAGGAGTTTTGAACTCAAATATTCAGAAGAAAACAAGTTAATATTGCATTATTCTCATAAGAAATACTGCAACTTATTTCCGGTAACATATTGCAAAGCCAAACAGCTTGAAAAGGAAAAAAAAAAAAATTAAAAAAAAAAAAAAAAGAAAAGAAATTAAGTCAATCAAACTGGAATTAAGGTTTGTTTCTTGGAACGATCGAGTCCTCGCAAGCACAGCTCGTTTCTGCAGATTACTTCCCAAACTGTCATACAAACAGACCCCGATTGCTTGAATTCGTTATGAGCCCACAGAGGTGCAACATTAAAAGCTACGATTATCAGGTAGCAAGTGCCCCAACCTTCATCCTCCACGGCAGCCTCAGTGACCCTGGCGTTAACGGGTTGTGAATGTCTTCCCCCTGAAAGGATGCAGAGAGAGGTCAGCGCAGACTTCAGAGCTGCTTCAGGTTGCCTCTGGCTTTTCTGGGCTGCCTCAGGGTGACTTTTGTGGGCACGTGCTTGCTTTGAGCTCTCAAAGACACACTGGTACTGCTGGTTCAGAGCTCACAGGCATTGCTTGCAGCAAGACCAAGCAACTGGACCACACTGCTATGGGGAGGGGCTGGCTTTCACAAAGGGCACAACCCCAATGCCCCAGAGCAGAAAGCAAAGAGGAAATACCAGGATGCACAGAAAAAGGATGCAAAGGAGCTCTGCGATCAAGAGGGGAACATGCTACACAACCACTGTCATTGGCATGCATTGCTCTGGGCTGCTTTATTTGCCAAAGGGAGCCAGTTCCCAGGAATGCTCACAGCCTGAGTGAGCTAGTGGCCACAGGTTCTGGGGAGCTGCAGACACACCAGGCAGAAAGAACATGCTCCCAATGGCTGCAAGCCTTTGGGAAGGACCTGGCCAGTCTCCCTCGTGGGCTGGGCAGCAGTCTGACAGTACAGTAAGCCCCAGCGGGGAGAGCCATGCCACGCTCACAGCAGGAAGATGCCCTGCAAGTACTGGGCATCAGGTCCCAATACAGCCATCCCATAGTATCCCAAGCCTAGAAGCAGAGAGTGAGCTGTGAAGAAGTGAGCTTGTGGCAGACAGGGAAACCTGATTAATAAGGCCTTGCTTTGCTACTCACGTGATTGTTTTCATTTCTTTCTTCTCTGCGTCTGGACGGGCACGGTTCAGCACCTTGAGGAAATCTGATGTTTTTGCCCTCATACGTGTGTGAATATAGGCCTGCATGAACAAAACAGGGACACTTCAGGATCCTGTGTTCACAGCTAAGACTTCAGGCAAATCTTTCAGCTAACCACAGCTTTGGGCTGCTTATGGCTGGCTTTGGACCGTGAGCACAGCAGCAGAGATAAGCTGGTACACAAGTGATCTGGGTAAGGGCTGTCACTCCTGCCAGCCAGGCACTGCTCACGGCTAAGTTCCACAGGAGCTGGAGATGATGGCAGACCTGCCCCAGGGCCAGCTGCTGCTGGAGGGCACAGGGCTACATTTCTGTTCCTTGACAGGAAAGTGACTAGCTCTGCACAGCTACAGTGGGTACTGTGGGTACTCAGCCTCCCTGGCATGCAGTATGAGGGAAGCTGGGGAGCAAACGGTGAAAACTGCTGCCTGAGCTCTGGTCAAAGGCAGGTTTCTGAGTAACTGTGCTTATTTTTATTCCCAGAAAGAAAACCACAGATTGAAAAGGGGAAAAAAAAAAATCCTACTTTGCTGCTAGGATGGGAGGTGAACAGGCACTGCCTGTACCAAGGAACAGGAAGAAGGCGATGACGCACCATTTGCCAGCCTAGCACGATTGTGGAGGGCAGTACTGTGCAGCAGTCAGTTCTCAGGGTGGGGGAAGTGAGGGTACTCCTACTCCATGCTTATTCCTTTTAGTTCCCCCAGATGAGATGAGCCAAGCCTCCCATTTTCCCCAGCCACATCCCCTTGGTACCTTCGAGCACTTGATGTGATAGTGCAGGTAGTCTCGGAACGTGTGGATCAGGTTTATGGTGTTGTCTCTGGCAGCAGCATTGGTGTGACGGGGGAACAGCACTGAAAGGAAAAGGGCCACACAAACTGTTACTGCTTCCTGAAGCTCTTCAGGGTCCTCCGGTGCTGCAGGCTGTAGGGCACGCTGCTCTGAATGCCTGTTTACTGTGCTCATTACTGAGACACGTATCAGGATTAAGCAGCACTGTTTAAAATCAGAAGGCTTAGCAGCACTTTCCCACCCACTGTTACACACTCAAGTTTCTCGAAGCAACCTGGACACAGCTGGAGGACACAGGCAAGGCCAAGTGCCCAGAGATGACGACACCTTAGGAAACTGCACTGCATGGATTCAGTGCTTGTGCTTTGCTAAGTGTCCCAGATCCAAGGGCTGAAAGACCTTTTGTCTCAGTGATGATCTCACCTGGGACTGTCAGATCAGATAACAGAGAAACTGCCTCTAGACAAGGAGGAAGTCTTACTGGCAGTCCAAGAACTGCCATTAGGCAGCTCTGCCGTGACTGATTAAGTGCCTGAACCCAAGGCACCGTTCCCAGCGTGGGAGGAGAGCAGTGCTAGCTTTGCTTTCCTCTGCAGTGTCTGTGCTTTGTCTCTGAGCTCCAACCTGCAGGCATGCTGGCCTGGGAGACCCTTAACAGCACATTCAACCATGGTCCCAGTTTCTCTGTGAAGAGATCTCTCCCTTTGAACAGGGGCAGGGTTTGGACTCCTCAGGTCAGTTATCAGCACTGCTGCCCAGGAGGAAATGACTGCTGGCCAAAGCAGCACCTTTGCAGGCAGGTGAAGGTATTTCATCAGAGATAGAAGTGATAGGCATAGAACAGAGAGGCAGCACTGGAGAAGCACATCTTGCAGCTCAGGCATCTGCAGTTACAGGTTACGTGCCCACGAGAAAGGAGCCTCCAGTTTCCACAACAAAGCCAAATGTCTCTTACTCCCACATGCTGAACTCAATTTATAGGCCAACATCATATGGCTTACTGTCAACTCCCTCACTGCCCAGAGTAGAGCTGAGGTGACTTGATGCCACAGAGACACTGACTGTTGGGGAGAGAAGAGGACACACGACAACAGAACACCAGAGTCCTTTTAGGCCCAATAACCAGCATGAACACTCAGGGAAGGTGAACTAGGTTTTCATGCAGCAGCAAGAACCTCTCCCCACCCTGAGCATCCCTACACCGCAGAGCTGCCTGCTTACCAAAGGTGATGTAGCCAATATTGTCGCCGATGGCTGCGTCTGTATCTTTCAGCTCCAAGGGTGGCTCCCTGTGGCTGAAGAGCACCTGTGGGGCTGTGTGACTGGCCCGGCGACCCTCCTTGAACTCCTGAACAAAACAAAAATAAGGTGAGCCCCACTGCAGCACATCAGGCAGCACAATAGAAAAGCAAATAATATTTTCCAGTTCCACAGCGCATCTAAGCAGGAGGTTTCCCAGCTTTCCCTCTATGGGCCAATCTAAACAGGCCAAGCCTCTGGAAAACAATCATTTTTTCCCCCAGCAAAATCAAACCAAAATGCATGGCTCTCCCAGGTCTGTGTGTCCCTAGTACAAGCCCCTCAGTTTGTGCACATTTCAGCATCACATTTATTGTCACGGGACATAGGAGCGTTTCACGGACAGGACACCTCAGGCTGAGCAAGCAGGTATGATACAGCACAGCTCCTATTCCAAATACTTCCAGTGAAAGTGGGCAGCAGCCATCATTCCAAAGGAGGGGAAAAATTCAGAAAGGGCTGCAGAGTCTCAAATGTGCGAGTTTTAAAGGCTCAGCCATTTAAGAAAAGCATCTCCCACCATGTATCTTTACCGAGGCGTTAAAAGGCATGTAAAGGGTTTGAATCTTGTGCGTGAAACCTGCTTCTCCTAGCTCTTCTCTAAAACAGCCCTGAAACAACACTTGGATGCAAAGAAAACCATTTCTCACCAGGGAGCCTCTCTGACAGCAGCACAACACTCATCTCACGTGCAGTGAGTTTCAAGAGCATCTCCAAACAGGGCTCGGAAAGTCCAGACTGCATTTCCCTGCCCCAAGGCACAACAAACACCCCTCTGCCTTGCTGACCTGCCCAGCCTGTGCACTGCCAGCTGTCCTTGGCCTCTCCTCCCTTCTCAGGACAGCACTGCACACCCCAGGAAGGGCTGGAGCTCTCCTGTTGGAAAGCCGAGTTTTTCACTGGGGTTTCCTTCATGAAATGCTTAGCTTGCACTTCCGCCTGTTTATACCAGAGGGTGAAATGGTTCAAATGGCTTTGCTGGTTAGTTAATGGCCAGATTTTCTCCATGAGGGAACAGATATGCAGCTGCCACTGCATTACGCAACAGAAATAGCTGGAGGAAAGGAGTCAGCGTGACTCAGAGTGGAAACTCTTGTGGCCAGGCAGGAATAAGGTTTGCTGTTGTAAAAAACCAAGAACTTGGGACACGCGGATTCTGGGACAGCTGCTCCCTTGAAGCTTTGCCATCCCCCCTGGAGCCTCACAAACCCTGTTCTATTCACCTCACGCCTCCCTCCTGGATTTATAAAGCTGAATTTCAGACTGTGGGATATGCTGGTGAGGAAAAACCAGAGCAGATGCTCTGGATTTAGTTACAACGCACAAAGAGCAAAGCTGTGAGGTAATACACTGCCACTACAACAGATCCTGTTAGAATGAACTCCAAACGTAGGTAAACTGGTATCCAGCAAACTGGGCCAGCAACATGCTGTCCACAAGCCCAACAGCAGACAGAAGGTGAGCTAGACAGGCAACATGGATGAACACACAAATCAGCTCAGAGCCAGCCCTAGGTGTCAGCAAATGCCTCAATCTCTGCAGGCTGGACCCCATTGCTAACAGAAGTGCAAAGTGTTTACTATGGCCCTTTGAATGCTTCCCAGCTAAGTGGTAATTGCAAAGGGCAGCTGAATCCAGAAGTATTTGGCATTATGATGGCTGATTCAAGTACATAAACTAAGCAAACTCATAGCTTTTCAAAGCTCAAATCCAAGATCCCATTGCTGCACATGAAAACAGTTACACTGAGCTGCTCCTGATCCAAGTATTTTTGCAGCTGTTGAGAATCAGCAGAAACAAACCCATAGCACCTTCTGAGGCGTAGCACAACATTGCCCCATCCTCTCTACACCTTCTACAGCCTCCCTGCCACGCTCCTCTCCTCTGTTGCTTGGTGATCCCTGCACCACAGCCAGTTGTGCGACAGGGCCTTAGTGTGAATAAGGAAGTATCCATGTGGTGTTTTTCATCTGCAGTACATAACTTGTTTGATTGTGTACGTCAGCAAGACATCAATAATTAAGAGGACAATGCAAGAGCCTGGATTAGTAGTCACACTCCTGTGCCTATTAGCACACTCTTCCATCCCAGGGCAGAGCGGAGCCCTGCAGAGCATTTACATGCATTAAATCGCCTGTGAGATTCTTTCTGTCTTATATGTGCTTGTTCAGCACTGCTGATCCAAGCGAGAAGTGAATGGAGGATGGGATGTTTTCCCCAGTTTCCATACCTGCATGAACACCTTCCCGATCACCACGTCATCATCATCCTTAAATACTGTGCTGAACACAACCGTGACGCGGTCCTTCTTTGCCTCAACATACCTGCAGGTGGGCAAGAAAGGAGAACTCAGTTGTGAATACAACTGCCAGAATCGCAACTGGATGAGGAAGCAGCTGCGTGACAAGCTCAGATAGATGCTGAAATGCTCCCCCATTCATCAAGACAGTGTTTAGAGGGAGCAAAACACTTTTGATGGGAGTGGCTAATTCCTTTCCTGCATGCAGCCACAAGTGCTACTGCCAACAAGAGACTCTTGTATAACACCTCTGCAGCCTGAGGGATGAGCAATTACCATCGCTGGGTACGCCTTAGAGCCTAGGACAGGCCCTTATTACCATGCCAAAGCACTGAGCAATAGGAATTCCCGACTTTCAACTGCATCCTACAGCTCTAAGTAGAAGCAGAGAGCATAGAAACAGCTGTCAGACTTCAATCCTGTGCCACTTGAACACTTACATCGTCTCATCATCTCTGTAGTGGATGACAGCTCTTTTCTCTCCTTCTTTGCCCTCTTCCTGGAATTTGAAATACTTCTCAAAGACCGAAGCAAAGCAGTTGCGCTTCAACATGCCGGCTTGGTGCACAATAGCATCTTTGTCTGCGGGAAGGTTCTCCAGGTCGTAAAGCAAAGAGACATTGTAACCTGGTGAGGAACACAAACCAACCTTAATCATCTATGCAGGGTCTTAATACAACTACAGACACATTTTCTGGAAAGAGACACCTACAATCCAAACATCGCTGCTACAGTCCCACCTTTGCCTTAAGGCCTTCCAAAACCTCAGGGGTGACTGCTTTCAACAACTACCACTGCCAGAAGCTGTGCCTGAACTCAACGTGTGACCATGGAAACGTTCCCAGGGCTCTTTCTCTAGCTCCGAGACACACATGCTGGCTGCGCTGCTCCTAAGTTTTCACAGTGAGTAGGAAGAGATGCTGTCACAGGTAACCATGGTTTTCCTGTGTCTCACAAAATGCCTTTGAGAAGAACAAAGACCCCAATTGTGAGGAATAGATGCTTCCTGGAAGAGGACTGCATTGAGAGTTACTGCTTATACTGCAAGGAGCTTCAGCCCTGATGTATGTAAGACACCTTTTTTTTTTTTTATTACTGCTCACTGTACAGAAAGCCCAAAACATTAAGCTCTTGACATGTAGCCTTCATCTGAGCATTCTGGAGTTTACTTAAGCCATTTTAGAATTGCATTCATATGCACTGTAAGTGTTACAGCAGGGTTACCTGATTCAGGATTTACCAAGTAATTTCCATAGACTTTCTTCAACACCTAGAAAAAAAAAAAAAAAAACAGACATTGTAAACATAAGCTATCAGAGCTGTTTCCTCCTGCACTGCCTAGGCGATGCTCAGTCTCCATGTAAAAACATCAAACTACATGCATCTGCTTCCCCTAGTCTAACTGAACTTGGAGAATTACTGAGTAATCAGCTTTTAGTAGTACTGCCTGCTCCTACTCTCTGATCTCCACTGACAAGGAGCATGCTGCAGGACAGGAGTCAAAAGTAGAACTTCCTCAAGCTCATGCTGGTCTTGAACTTGCACTGGCAAGAAAATCTCTTCTGTATGCCTTCTATCTTCCAAGGAGAACCATCAGCAGTTTGACACAGCAGCTCAGGGGCTACAAACCTCCTTCCCATCCCAAAGGCAGCTCCCAGGGGTTCAGGGTGGGAGAGGCACCACAAAGCAGGCCCCGTCCTTCTCTGTGCACATTCAGTACTGGGGCAGGGCAAGGCCTGGCCAAGCAATTGCCTGCCCAGCCTCAGCCTATTCCTTGGGACAGATGGGGATGGAGAGGAGATTGCCAGGCAACTTGGATTCCTCCCAGAAACAGACGCCCACAGCACAGCAAAAACGTTTCTTTAAGCATAATTACTGCTGAATTTTACATCAATGGCAATTTTCAATTGAGCTGTAGCACTGTGTCAATGAGGGGGCTGGGAACAGGAGGTATTTCACACAGAAGAACACTATGGCAGAACTGGCCCTCCTGGGATGACACCCTCCACCACGCAAAGAGGACGCACAGGCACTCTGCATGCCAAAACCTCCCCATCAGAAAGCCTGCCTGGCCCAGGGAGATGCTCTCTCTTAGCAGGAACCCCACTTTGGCTTCTCACAGCGGGGTTTCACCAAAGACCAAGTGGAGAAGTGCAGAAACAAGCTCCGTCTTCTCTACGGAAGCACAGAGACTCAGTTTCTTAAACAGCGGTTTAAAAATGTTATTTCTATTTAGTCAGCACTTCCAAGGCAGTCCTGCAAAGATCCCGTCTTCCTCTCAGAGTCTGACAAGCTGGCTGTCAGCTGCCCTCATTCTCAGCACAGCAGCCAGAGTTGAAAAGCAACACACACCACTGCTCAGCCACCACAGTGACTATTGGTGTAAGGCTGCTACCCTGCTACAGTGCAGTGAACATCAGTCCCTCACCCACCACGGCACTTCTCCTGTGATCATCCACTGTACTGATCCTCACTAAATGTGCTGGGAAGGCTCCAGCACTTGTGCTGCTTGGCTCTTCTGCTTCCCAGCAGCAGCAACTGCAGTGGGGCTGCTCCCACAGCCCTGTAGTACAGGAGGCAATGTTGGTCCTAGAAAGCAAGATGCTGAGTCACATTTATTCTAACTTCAGTAGGTCTTGTAGCAACTTGCAGGAATTCACCTTGTGTTCAAATCCCCTGCTTCTTGCCAGATTCTCAATAAACTCTTAGAGCAGTTTCTTTGTTTTCCTCCAAGGCAAAAGCCTGCAGGGTGAACCCCACTTACTAGCATTAAGAGATTTGAAAACTAACTCGGGAACTGAGTCACACTTCCTGCCTTGCGACCCAACCACAGCTCAGAGAGGCGCCTTCTTTCTACCATAAATGGCCCTCTGCAGCCAGGGCTCATTCAACAGGAACTGAACCTGCTAACTTCACACAGCAGCAGCAAAAGGGGAACCAAACAGTCTGTAGAACAAGGTCTGCACACACAGCTGGAGCCTATAACTTGTCTTAAGTGTGGTTAGAGTCAGAAGAGCACTGCTGTGGGACTCCAGAGTTGATCTGGTGCTTTCTGTTGCCACTGCGCTCAGAGCATCAGCCAATGAAACTATTTTTGCCAGACCTCATACTCGTTTTGAAGGTACTTTCAGAATTAGTGATGCTTTGGCCTTTCAGGCTATCAGTTCATAAAAGATGACTACTTCTTCACAACAGAGTGGGAACACACTCTGTCCTTGCGCTCCAGCAAAGCGAGACTCCTGGTCAGCACAGAAATTTCAACATGAGACAGGATTATAGACACTTTTCTATACATTAAATCTGAACATCACAAGCGCATGGCCTCTTCTGATAAAGCATTTGTAGTCTCAAAGCCCCAGATGCCCAGAGATGCTCACTCACCTCATCAGCACCATGTTCTTGAAGTTCTTTGTAGAATTTCAGAGAAATACTGACCATCACTTTTGTCTTATCTCCATTGGGATTTGAAATATGGTAAAGAACTCCATCAAAGTCTACAAAGCAAGTGAGACAAACGTGAGGAACATGAGAGGGATCAGTTCCTATTTCTGAGGAAACAATGGTGTTCTAGGAATTACATAGTGACACGATGCCCTCTGCCCCAGCCCTTAGAGACGCATGACAAAGCTGTACTTAAGTGGTGTCACATAGGGAACGCTGTTATCATTCAAAGAGCTGAAATAGTTATGACACCTGTCCATCATGGGAAGATCTAGTCTAGTGTCATTTAGCATCCCTTTCAAGTCTGCTCGTGTCCAATGCACAAGGACACAAATACACAGAGATGGGAGCCTTCTGGATGCTCAGCACACAAAGTGACTGACATGCCCACGAGGCCAGAGCTGCAGCCTAGAGGAGGAAAAAACCTCCATCAGCAGAGCAAAAGCGGCTCAGGCAGTGCCTGCTGAGACAGCTTTCACTTCACTGCAGAACAGGCAGCCAGGGCAGGAGGCAGAGAAAGTCAGCCCTCCAGCTACCTCCACTTCCCCACAGAGCTCTACAGCTTACGTAGATCCTTGATAACAGAAGCAAGACACCAGCTACTGAACGAATGCTTGTATTTTCTTGACACTTCCCATTCTAGAGAGCAAACTTCAGGCTATGAATTTATCCTGCTTCTCAACCCAATCCAGCCTTCTAACAATCTTTACCAGACAGTGCTAAAGACCTAATAACAAACAGCACCAAGTGCAGGACTGGGGAACAGGCAAAGTAAAACAGCTATCCAGCACTCACACAAAGCAAAGTGGGCACGGCCTATTCTGACGGCTGAACTCACTGCTGTGTGCTAAGTCCCAAGGAATGTAAAGGGACAGAGAAAACAGCGGGGCAGCCTACAGGAGACTCTGCCTCTGCAGAACACAAACCATCAGCTTTGGGAAAGCGTGTGGTGTTCACACAGCCTGTCCATGTGCAGCTCTCCCCTGCCCCCCACCCAGCTGGGCTGGTTGAATTGGAGTGCACCAGACATAACCATGGGTAGGCCTTCTGAGTTAGCTCCCGTGTTTTTCAAGTCAGGAGCATTATGGAGCTTACCTGCAAATGTTACTTCTACTGCCTCTGGTTTATTTCTAAAAAGCAAAGACAACAAAGAGAGGTAAGTGAGAAGTCAAACAGCAGTCCCCAAGTTGTGAAGGAAAGACGATTCATTTCATTTCTCACAAGCAGTTTTACCTGAAAACTCCTCTGGACCCTGCTGTTCAAGCAGCAGATAACCTCTGACAGCTTGGGCTACTGCTAAAAGAATCAGTCTTACTAGAAATGAAATAAAACAGTCCTGGAAGTTGGCAGAGATTGCTGTTATTTGTAGTTTATTAATAGAATTTGAGACCACATACTGCAGATTTAGAGTTAGAAATGTCTGAGAAAGCTACTCATCACTAAGGAGCTGGTTTTAATAAGCCTGCTCTCCACGTACAACTGCTAAGATGCAAGTTCGCAGGACTGTCTCTTCTGCAAGTTCCACTGACACCAGGCAATGAAACGGACATAGTGGCTGAGCAATTCCTCCTTACGTGTCCCCTTCACCACCAAGGGCAGCTCTACCAATGGTTTGACACAAACTCCTTTTAGAGCAGACCCACCTCCAAGTGGGTCAACTGTCAGCAGAATTAAACTTTCTCGACGCACGTTTCATCTTGACACCCTATCCCTAAACACCCCAATGACCACTGCAGGAAAAGTCCTAGATCTGGATTTGCCCACACACTCACGACTGCCTCAGGATCAGCAGCAAGAACATCCTGCAAGCCTAAGGCATACAGCCTCTCATGTTTTAGGTATGAAGATGTTATAAAATCTTATAGTTTAAGTGCCCTAGTCTACAACCTCTTGAAGAGCTGGATCCTGTGAACAATCAAATTGCATCCGAAAGGTGAATTTGTTGAGAACGGCACTACATAAGTGCTTCAGCAGCTCCAAGAGGACTTATTAATAGGCCATCCTCCAAGAGGGACCAATGCAAAGCACGGAGAGCCAGGGTGGAAAATAAGAACAGGGTCAAAATGCCAATCAACTGCTTTATTTCACAGCCTACACCTCCTTATGTTTCAGAAGCAGCCAGTACAGAGTACAGGCTAATGATGCTGGATCTGTTTTACAACCCAGAGAAATCTCAGCCTTCATTCACACCTACCTGAACCAACTGAGAGCGCTCCCCAGGTCCAGTTAGCCTTGAGTTTGCATCTACCCTAACCCAGAGACCAACTCCAACCTTATTTGGGTAGAAATGGAGGTGCTAGCCACCAACCAGAGATTGTAAGTGGAAAAGATGAGGTGTTGCTGCTTTTTGAGAGTTGTTACAGCTGTGAAAAGCAACAGCCCTTTTTGCTGGGAGACAGGAAAGTCTCTGTTTTTTTGTGCTGCATCACTGAAGAAAAAAACACGCACTTGAAAGCAGCCCTGTGAGTGCACCCAGGGCAGGTCCTTTAGTTGGAGCCACACCAGTTACCTGGGACTTCTCTCACTCTTATCCTCCCTTCTTCCCTGTTGGCTGGAGATAGAAGTTTGGAGCCTCCCCCACGGCACGTTTAACACTTGGTTTTGAAAAGGGGAGCATTTCCCCAGGTTGCATCTAAGCTCACTGAGGATTGATGGAAGCAGAGGTGGAAGAAAATCCCACCGATATCATATGGTCAGCCAATGCAGACGTGTTCTTCTTTTAGAGCACCACACTCAGATTTAGGAATCGGCTTGGATGGCAATATACGTCTTATAAAAAAAGAAACCTATGTAGGAAGCTTTAAAGATAGCACAGTCAGGCACATAAGAGCTAGGAATATTGAAGAGGATGCACCCTAAAAGCTTAGTTCCATCACTCAAACCCAATGCCACATGCACACAGAGCTGACAGCTGGCTCTCAGCAGTCCCTCCAAATACAGCACCTCACCCTGAGGAACTCACGGAAACAATTACAGACAGTGAGCAACAGCGACAGTAACTCAGGAGACAAGAGAAGGATAACTTGCCATGTTATTTAGGGAGCTGTAGCATCACAGACCCAAAGTTGGTTAATAGCTGTGTGCAAGAGCCTTTGTTCTGCACACAAAAGCTTACAGCAGCCATGACGCGACTCCTGCACGTGCCATTGCGCAAGCATGAATTTCTCAGAACTTATTTGTGCATGGATTTCCCAAGTGGCTCAGACCTCATACTTGAGGATGGTGAAGTTTAAAGGAGAAGCAGGTAACTGAACAGAACTTCGGGGCCCTGAATATTCACCAGTTTGCCAGCACGCAACCTCATGGAGGAAGCGCTCACGTGAGCCGCATGCAGAGCTCCTCACAGCCACACCGACCCTGTGTGCTGCAGGATGCTCCTGCCTCGTGGGGCACACCTCTCCCCAGCCCCAGCCAGCCCAGGGGGACCCAAAAGTTTTACATGCTTCCATTTATTTCTCCGGCTCACCAAAACTATTCTCACTATTTAAAACGTTTCTGCAAGAGGGAAAAAATCACCTCCTTCACCTCTATTAAGAAATACCCAGACAGAAAAGGAGCCTGAACCGTCACCCCAGTGCAGCAGAGGAGCTCTTGCACCCTATTACCCTGCTGGGAGCTCCTTGAACCTGCACCACCCAAACTGCAGCCTCCCTCCATGACCAGTAACACCCACTCTCCCACCAGGAACAGCTGAAGATGGCTCCTCTCTCTGCTACACACCAAACCCAGACCTTTCTGCAACACCTTGCCTGAACTCTGCAGCTAAAATGGCAGCTGCTCCAAGCGCAGGCGGCTGCCCATTTTCTGATAACACTTATCAGGTTTGAAGTCAAATCCACACCAAATCCCAGCTGCTCCCTGCTTATAACAATAAGAGGCCTTGATGGGTTTTTATTCCTTCTTGCCTGCATTCTCCTTATTCATCTCTAAATGGCTCCTGCACCAAGTCCATCTAATACAAAGCCAGCTCCAAATCAGATTCATTTTTTCACCCCAGCAGTGGATCCAAGAAGAGCCACAGCACCCGTGGAGAGATGCCAACAAGCACTTAAGAGCAACAGCAAATCTTCTTTTTCTCCTGACAGCAGTTCCTCAATTTTGATTCGGACAACTTCCAAACTTCCCTGCCTTGTTCTCAGGCCACAGAGGCTCTCAGCCATATGTTACAACAAATTTAAGAACAGAAGAATGAAGGCTGTGTAATTATACAGAGCCCTCATCTTGTGCATTAAACAGACCTGCATGCAAATGCGAGCTTGGCCAGCAACCGCATCGATAGATGACTAAAGTAGCTCCCACATCGCAATTAAGGTTTGTACCCAATAAAGGAAGATGGCAATTATTTTAAAAGCTGCAGGCATGCAGATACTCTAATATCTTGCTCCTGAGGAGGGGAAAAAAAATGAAAGGAGTAGGGGATATTTCAAAGCTTCAAGCTTCCAGCTCTGAGCAGAACCTGCAGATCACTCAGTTGATGCACTGTTGGAAGAGAGTGAGCCAGATTCAGTGACAGACTGCAGGCTCTCTCTACAGAAAGGTCACCCCAATAAAAAAAATTATGAGCAATGTCTAAAATTATCCAGGCAGTTCCTCCCCCCCTGGGCCTCACTCAACTTACAAAAGCTACTTCGCGTGAGCTGCAAGCATGCATGAAATCAAAGAGCTCCCGCAGCACGCCTGCTACAAACTTGAGAAGTGCTCTGCTGTGAGATAATGGCAGTCCCCACGTGTGCCCACCCACAGCATCGCTGGGAGCAGCACTGGGACCTGCTGGGGTCTGGGGGGTTGTGCTGGGGACTTGCCACTGCTGGTGACAAGATGTCCAGCAGATAAGGCAGCATCCCACAGCTCCCACTGCCAGCACAGCAGCCAGTCCGCAGGCTCTGCTGATAGCTGCTCCTCTCTTGCACTAAGTGCAGCAGCTGCAGGAGGTACTGATGATCCTGCACCCAACCCCAGAGTGCAAACTCTGCCAGCAGCATCACCTGAGCGCTCCTCACCTGCTCCAGGCTGAGGGCTGGGCTTTCTGCAGATGCTGGGCTGTCCAAGCTCCTCCATCCTCTGTACTCTCCCCAGCTTCCCCACAAGGAACTCGCTCACAGGCCACATCACCAGCACAAAGGTCAGGTCACCCACTTCACCCAGCAGGGCCATAGCACTCTGCTCCAGAGCAGGCGAGCACCAAAGATGACCACAGATGGGAAATACCACAGAGCATGTGGGTGCAGTTTCAGCCAAACTCTCCAACCAGTCCACAGGAACTGGTTTACAGCAGAGAAGTTGAAGCTTCAGCTGTTTTCCCATTCAGCCAGCACTCACAAAACCCTGCAAATTTGTACCTATTAAAAGCTTTACAGAAACCTAACATTTAATGAGATATTTTTCCCTCCAACTCCAACCAAGGGAAAAGTCACACTGCTCTCCACTTATGCAAATTTTTCCTTTGCACAGCAGGTAAATAGAAACTAACAATTTGAAACAGATGATGAATTTGCTGGCAGCTTAGGGCAAGCTATGTATGGCTGAAAAACCGTAACCAGGAATACAAGCCCTCTGCCACACTTTTGCTGGAATCAGTTACATCAGAGCAGACCAACACCGGAGGGCAAGTCTGTTTTGGAAGGCAGTTCTCCATTGTGCTCTAGAAAGAACTGAACACAGGAGACAGAAAAAATAATAACCTATTTTAAATGTAAAATATTTCTATCTGTGCAGTTAGCAAAAGGAGACAAATAAAAGAAACAAAATCTTCCAACTGGCAGAGCTCACCTCCCAGCACCTGAGCTTCCAGCCCAGGTCTGTTTCTTCCAGCTTCCAGGCAATTAGTCAAGTCAAAGAGAATTAGTCAAAAACTTACAGAAGAGCTTATTCTTTTGACACCTGCAGAAGCCCAACTCAAGTAACAAGCTGCCTGACTCTAACACATCTGCTCTCAGGTTCTGACCAGGTATTCCCCCCCGTCAGCACTTTGACAGTCTAAGCTCTCAGCAGTCAATTCTTCACTAGAGGTATTTCAGCAGGTTCCGGTAGCTTTTGGACATTATTTAAAAATGTGGTTGGCTTAAGGAAGTTGATTTAAAACAAGAAATTACAGTCTTAAGAAATCCATTACCAAACTCCCTTGATGTCTAGTGGTGGCTGTCCAAGATGATGACATTTCCATGGGCTCTGAGCACAAACATTACATTTGGAAATGGCTCTGACTTCTAAGGGCCACCCAGCTCTACACACTATGGGGAAATGTGAAGCACTCCCACCTGAAGGCCTGGGGAAGCTCTGCAGGGAGCTGCTGGATCCATGGCACAGTCACAGAAGGAGAGGAAAGTGCTGCTGCTCACATCGTGGAGCAAGTCTAGATAAATTGTGCATCACATCTGCCCAATTCAAGTTTCAGATAACTCAGGGCCAGCTCTCAGCATCCAGACTTTCTCCTCTCAATCACGGAATCCCTTATGGTGTGTCCTTGCCCTGACCACCATGAGTCCATCCCCAGGACGCACCTTGGGTGGACAGTCAAATGCAAAGACAGTGAAATGCAGCAAATCCCCTCCTGCCTCCACGCTCAGTGCACGTCCTGACCCCGGAACCCTAACTGGATGGAAAAGAAATTTCTCATGAATAAACATGGCATAATATAGCACCTCTACCCAAAAAGACTTGGAGAAATCCACAGAGAAGTGGATTTCCATTTTTCTTAGTTTCATCTCTGACCTTCATCTATGTCGGGTTCTTGCCTGGACAGCACATGCACAGAAGAAAATGCAGAAGTGAACTACTTCCTCCTCTCCAGCAACACACTGAGGGGACAACACTTGTCCAGAAAGAGCACCTAGCTGGTCCTCTATCCAGACAAAAGAAAGGACAGCCTGTAGAACAAGAGGCAGAAGCAGAATGTCATTGGCCATGCTCACAGCAAGAGGAATTGATCCAGGAAGGATTGGTATGCCAGGCAAGCACGCTGAGACAGTTAAAAGCTTTGCTGTACAGCAAAATGGAAACTCCACGGATTGGAAGTGAGCGAGCAACCTCAGCTCAAGCTGCACTGAGTCAGGGCTTTGAGGTGCATTCAATCTCCTGGTGGCTGCAGCCTCCACTTACTGCTGCTGCTCTTGTACTGATGCAAGGACACGCACACAGGCTCCCACCAGCAGAATGCCTCCATACGAGCTTGTGGTGTATGAGTGTTTTTGACACACACTATTAACCTCCATATAGTTAAGTTTTTTCTAATGGATGCAGCTGCAGCGCCCAAGAGCTCTCTCCTCCCAGTGTGGTGCCAGTGCTTCGGGGATACTTGTTGCACTAAACGATCACATTCAAGAAGAATAAAGAGGCTGACAGCAGAGAGCAGCTTGGTGTTCCCACAAGGCAACACAGCCTAGGAGGTTATTGTATGAAATAAAAGAGCAAGAAGTCAACCAAGAGGAGAAAATGGAGGAAATGGCCTTTCTCTAAGGTCTGCACACAAAAGGTAGAACACTTCAAAAGCCACTTGTGGAAAAGGTGACAAACAAAAAGGCCTCACTGGGGAGTCCCTTCCCAGAGCAGCTTAGGCTGTGCTGCTTGCAGAGCCAGGACAGGCTCCACCCCCCAGACAATAGTGCTGTGCTTTGCTTCTCTAGACTTTGTCCACACACAAAGGTGCACAGCACTACTCAGATGCAGCAAGTGCATGGTTGCAGATATGGGCATTCACAAGAGGTGACTCTCCCAAGCTGGACTGCGCTCAGACAAGGGCCTTCATGGCTCTAGTGCATCTCTGTCAGTAATGCTCAGTGGCTCCCCAGGGGCTGCACTGTCCAAGCCAAAGATGCAGGTGCAAATCAGCTGCCCTACAGCCTCCCCAAGGCCAAGAGGCTCACCAGCCCTACACTACTAGACAGAACACACGGGTCCCAGGTGGGGACAGCAGAAGATGCTGACAGGAAACTGCTCCCCACCCCCAAAGAAATAGGTTGAAGCTGCTGCTGTGCCACAAGTCACCTCCCTGTTCCTTCATTCCACACGAGCCCTGACACCACTCTGGACCTGTTCTGATGAAGGCTGCCAACACCTTCCAGCCCAAAGGCCCACCCCAGCCCGCCTCAACACCACAAGCTCCATTGCCCTCACGCAGTCCCAGCCCTCAGCACCCCATCAAGCCCTGCCTCACGCAGCCTCCCATTCATCCACCCTAGCCTTACAGCTCCACCAGCTCGGCCCCCCTCCACCCCGTGCCGCAGCCCCTTTCCTCCCCTCCCGGCCCCATCCCGCCCTGTCACTGCCCCCGGCACCACCCTATCCCACGCCGCCCTTCTCCCCGCCTAGCCCTGCCATGCCTCACGCCCAGGGCCAAGCCTCGGTACCACCCCGCCCGCCCAGGCCTCTCACACGGCCCCGCGCTCCCTGCCCCGCTCCCCTCCCTCAGGCCTCGCCAGGCCGGAAGACTTCCTCCTCCGCCCCGCCCCGGCCCCATTCACCGGCCCGGCGCCCGGCCCTACCCGGCGGCCGCGCCCTCGAACTTCAGCGTGAGGGTCTCCTCGATGATGCGGTTGTTCACCTCGAGCAGGATCATGTCGGTGCCGGGGATGGGGAACGGCTCTCAGCGCGCCGAGGCCGGAGGGAGCCGAGCCCGCTGCGCGCACCGGGGACCCGCCCGAGCCTGCGCCGCCGCTTCCGCTCTCGCGCCCGCGCGTCACTTCCGGCCCGGCTGCCGCGGAGCCGGGCGGTGGCGGCGGTGATGGCGCATGCACGAAGGCCGCCGGTCTTGTCCCGGCCCCCGTGACGTCACTCGCTGCCCCCGCCTACCTCCCGGGGGGGCGGGACCGTGCTGGGTGGGCGGGGAGAGCAAATGCGGGGTGCCGCCGGGGAGTCGTGGGGTGCGCGGGGAAGGGGGGTTGGGAGGAGCCAAATGGAGGCCAAAGCTGAGGGGTGCTCAGGGAATGGGGGTCCTCGCAGCCTGGGGGTGCCCTCGGGGGGGTGGGGTGCTGCAGGGGCCCCAAAAATGTAGGAGGAGACAGGGTGCCCTGGAATATGGGGTGCCTATATGTGCGATGATGCCACAGGGATACGGAGCCCCAAAAGCAGCACCCCAGCCAGTTCCCTGCTGCTGTGGTGTCACTGACAATGTGAGAGTGCCCCAGAATAATATGGGGGTGTCCCTGGAATACAGGAGCATCCACAGGGTGGAGTGAAGCCCCACGGCTATCAGAGTCCCACAAACAGGCGGCACCACATGCATCCTGGGTGCGGCGTGCCCTGGGCTGGGGGTGCTGGGAAGGTGCCCCCTTGACTGCCGCTTCCTCTTCGCACTGCAGAAGGTTTTGCAACCTTGCTTCCTCCCTGCGCTGCATAAAGCGGCGGTGTCAGCTCTGGATCAGGGTCACTTAGCACAGGTGTGCGACCCGGTGGCAGCAGTGGGTCCACGTCCCCGCGCTCCCCAGGGGCTCTGTTTTGGGGTGACGGCAGGGGACATCCTGTGGCAACCCTCAGCCAGGCCTTGGAGCAGCCAAATCTGGGAGCTGGGAAGGGGAGAAGATTTGGGGTGCAGCAGAGGCAGCGAGTGGCGGGTGAGTGCCTGGGATGCTTAGCTTTGGGGTGCAATGGGGCACCCTACTAACCTGGACAAGGGGTGCAGGGAGGGCTCCGCATAGTGTGAACCCAACTCCACGTAGGGTAACCCCAACCCTGGGGGGATCCGGTATCCCCATATAGTTCTCTGTGTGGGATTGGGAGAGGAAATGGGGACTTTCCCTTCTGTGAGCAGAAATCTGGCCCCAGAGGAACTGCAAGGAATTTGGGTGGGGAATCAGAAGAAGCCAAAAATACAGTGGGGAGAAGCGTTTTTCCTCTGCTCCGGGTACTGCGGTGCACTCGGGGAGCTGGCATGGGAACTGTTTTTAGGGAGAGCATTGGGATTCAAAGGACTCATACCAACCAGGGGGACTCAGAAGTGCTCCTTCATTGGGGATAGACTTGGAGGGGACAGGAGAGGGGCAGTGCTGAGGTGAAGGGGTGCGTATGGGGCTGTTGGGCACGGGGACGTGTGGGGGTGGTGTCCAGGCATGGTTCACTGTATGGTGCAGTGAGGTTATGGGGTGTGGGAGAGCAGTGGGAGCAGGAGGTGCCCTGAGCCCACACTGCTTTGTGCTTTGCAGGCAAAATGGGGACATTTTATGCTGACGAACTCTTTGACATCTTATACAACTACACTTCTGACTATGGCAACTACAGCCTGGCTTTGCCTGACATCGATGGCTCCTCTTCCCCATGCCGTAATGAAGGCTCCGTAGCCAACAAATACTTGGTAGCCTTCATCTACTGCTTGGTCTTCCTCCTCAGCATGGTGGGCAATGGGCTGGTGGTGCTGGTGGTCACCTCCAGCCACATGAATCGCTCCGTCACCGACATCTACCTGCTCAACCTGGCTGTGGCCGACCTGCTCTTTGCTCTCAGCCTGCCGCTCTGGGCTGCCTACTGGGCCCACGAGTGGGTTTTTGGCACCGTCATGTGCAAAGCCATCTCGGTGCTGCAGGAATCCAACTTCTACAGCGGCATCCTGCTGTTGGCTTGCATCAGCGTGGACCGCTACTTGGCCATTGTCTACGCCACCCGTGCTGTCACCGAGAAGAGGCACTGGGTGAAGTTTGTCTGTGTGGGCATCTGGGTGTTTTCGGTGCTGCTCTCCCTGCCCGTGCTGCTGTTCCGCGAGGCGTTTGTCTCAGACCGCAATGGCACGGTTTGCTACGAGCGCATTGGCAATGAGAATACCACCAAGTGGAGGGTGGTGCTGCGGGTGCTGCCACAGACCTTCGGCTTCGCCCTGCCCCTCCTGGTCATGCTCTTCTGCTATGGTGTCACCGTGCACACCCTCCTGCAGACCAAGAACGTCCAGAAGCAGCGTGCCATGAAGGTCATCCTAGCTGTGGTGCTGGTCTTCCTTGTCTGCTGGCTGCCCTATAACATCACTCTGGTGAGCGACACTCTCATGAGGACGCATGCCATCACCGAGACCTGTGAGAGGAGGAAACACATCGACACAGCCCTCTCCATCACGCAGGTCCTTGGTTTTGCCCACAGTTGCATTAACCCCATCATCTACGCCTTCATCGGGCAGAAGTTTCGCAATAGCTTCCTCAAGATCCTGGCTCAGCGCGGCTTCATCAGCAAGGATGCTGTGGCACGCTATGGCCGCACCTCCTACACTTCCACCTCTGGCAACACCTCCACCACCCTCTGAGCTCCACTGCTCCCCAAGACCTGGTGCATGCAGTCCTGGCACCCAACACATCCCAGCATCCTAACCGAAGACACAGCCTTGGGCAGTAGGTACGGCCCCCTGGCACACAGATGGGTGTTACTGTGGGCTGCACATGGTCACACTGCACGTGCAAAGGCACATCAGCATGGGGGGTCCCAATGGAAAGATGCTGAACACTGCCCGCTCTCCCTGTGCTTTGGGATAAAGCTTGTGACTTTGAGGACATCACGGCCCCGGTGTGGCAATGATAGCTGCCCAGCAATAAAGGAGGTGGCAAGTTTTTCCACACTTGTATGGCTCTGACTGGGGGGTGACAGGAGGGGTTGGGGCACGTCCCCAGGGCACTTCTCAGCCACGGCACTTCCTGGGGACAGTGAGTGCAGGAAAGTGCTGTTACCCAAGAGGCTGTTGCAGAGGGTTTGCATCCTGCACATCCCTCAAGGGGACCACAACCTGGCGTCACTCTGTGCCACCGAGTCCTTCCCTAGCGTGGGGTCACTGTGTCATCTCTGCACACCTGGGAACACGGCTGGGATCAAACTCTCACCACCCCCTTCCCAGTACCCATTTGAACTCAAATAAAGCAAATCCCTGCAAAATCCTTCAGTGGCTGTTCCCTGTCCTTGGTGACGCTGAGCTAGCCCTGTCTCCCCCCTGCAATCCACAAAGGTGGTAGCATCTGGGACACCCCCTGCCCACAGCGCTGCGTTGTGCAAAGAGTCAGGAACCTGCCCCTTACACAACCGGGATGGGGCAGAGGGAGATTTCCGCACTGGCTTGGGCAACTGGGGCTGATACCAGAGCAAAGAGGGGCTTGTGGCCCAGCTTGGGTCCCTCCTGCCACCTCATATGTGATCTGACATCATGGTCCCTGTCCCAGCGTCCCCCAGCATTTCTCTATTGGGGTCCCACTCCACTCCTCTGTCATCCATAACACAGCTTCCTGGGATCCTTGATCCTAAGGATATCAGAGATGTGTGGGATAGAGGAGAGGCTGGGAACAGGATATGAAGGTTCCTGGCACTGAGGGAGGAGGAATTGAGTTGGACAGAGACAGCAGGGGGCTTGCACAGAAGCAAAGCAGCAGATCAGGGCCAGCCCATCACCTTTATGTCTGGGAAAGGTCTTGCTCAAGCGGTGCCTGGCAGGAAACCAAGGCTGTTGGCTAAGAGCCCTCTCCCCTTGCATACTCCCTGCGTCAGGATGGGGTGAAGCCTGTCCTCGGCAGGGACACCCCATAAACAGACAGTCCCCCCAAGGAGGGCTCAGACTTCCCCATAGCAGCATGCCCATTCCCAATGCCCCTCAGGGCATCAAAGCAGCAATGACGGATTGATGACACTGGAGCCACTGGGATGTCAGCACCGGGTTGTTTCTTTCTCCATGGGCCAGCCATGCAAAAGACATCACAACCTGAAAACCAGAGCAGCAGGACCTACCCGCCGGCCCCATATCCCAGGCACAGCAGGTTGAATGTCCTCCCAGCTCACATAGCCTGTGGGTGCCTTTGCTGGTAGCAGAGCAGGCAGCATCGCCCCTGCTTCCCCATGTCCATGGAGCACACGTGGCACACCTTGCCCTGGCACAGCCTGCTGAGAGAGCAGATGGTAGGTGTGTGGTGGTGGTTGGTATCCCTGCTATGTTCCCCGGTGTCCTCCCGTGCCCACCTGCAGCTGTACCGCCGGGACAGGAGGCGAAAATCCTTGCCACAGCGGGCGCACAGCCCCACATCACGGGGCGCTGGGCTGGGTGCTGGTGCGTCAATGCCCTCTGTCTTCTGCCACAGGGCATCCTTCTCCCTGCAAGGAGGGGATGGGTCACCCTTGGTGAGATACTGGGCCACTGCAAGTGGGTTGCATGTGTGATCAGTATGTGTGTGTGCGCTCCTGTGTTTGACAGGCTCCATGCAACAGCCCCTCTGCAGCTGCTGGCTGTGCCCAGATTTATCCCATAAATCCCATAAACACACATATGACAGTGTGTCCCTGCTGTTGTCTCTGCACTGCTCATGCAGTGTGAGGTGTCTGGGAACACAGTCTGATGTGAGTGACCTAAGGTTGGCACTGAAGTTGGGCACCCAAGATGGGCACTGAACCTCCCCAAGGTGGCAAGTGGGATTTCCCTGGGCTTTGGTGCCCTCCTCTGGGCAAAGAGCTTTGGGAGCAATCATGTATGTGTGGCTCCACACCCACTGGAGGGGGGTGGCAGGATGTATACAAAGGGCAGGTGAGGGGGCAGGGCCCTGCTCTCACCGCAGCAGTTCCAGCAGCCGCCCCTTCATGTCGCGGATGAGCTCCTGCTGCCGTGCCTGCTCTGCGCCACGCATGGCCTCCCGCTCCTGCACCTCCCGCTGCGTCCGCTGCAGGGCTGATGCCCAGCGCTCCCCGTCCTGACGAGCCCTGGCATTGGGGCAGGTGTGGCACCTTTGAGCCCAGCCCCAGGGTGGCAGTGGGGAGAAGGTCTGCCTGTCCCTCTGGTGGCCATCCATTCCTAAAGCCATCCACTGTCCATCCTCACAGCCATCTTAACATCCACCCTAGCTGTCCATCCATCCTTCCCCAAAGCCATCCCTTTGTCTTTCTGCCCATCCATCCCTTCATCCATCCCTTCATCCATCCCTTCATCCATCCCTTCATCCATCCCTTCATCCATCCCTTCATCCATCCATCCATCCATCCATCCATCCATCCATCCATCCATCCATCCATCCATCCATCATCCTCTCCATCTGCTCACCCAATCTTCATCCCTTCATCCCTCTGCTTACCCATCCAATCACCCCAAATCACCCTATCTCTCCCTCCATCTGCTCACCCCAGATTAATTCCCATATCCCTCTGCCCACTGATGCATCCATTCTTTCACCTACTCATCAATCCCCAAACTTCTATCTGCTTCCCTTCCCAACTCCATCTCTCCCTCTCCACATCTCTCTCCCTGCCCATCCCCTGGCTCAAAGTGGGGCACCAAGGGTGACCCCTGCAGCATGTAGGGCACCCTGCAGTTTGTCCCGTCCCCACCTGCTGAGCTGCTCCTGCAGCCGCACCACCTCCTCCTGCAGGGCCTGGATCTGCTGCCTGCTCTGCAAGGCTTCCTCCCGTGTTGCTGTGACCAGGGCCGTGAGTCGCTGGGGGATAAGCAGGGCTCAGGCCTCTTAGACCCACATCCCACAGTGGGACACCCCATGGCTCGCCCGTACCATTGCCATGCCAGCAGCCGTGCTGGGGTCCCCCTCTTCCTGATTGTCCATCAGTGGGCCATGGGAGAGCTCCAGTGCCCGCCGCAGCACCTCCTCCAGGGCGGCCATCTGGGCTGGGGCGTCTGTCTGTCCCCGTGCCTGCATTGCAGCCTGGCACTCCTGCAGGCGCGAGGTCAGCATTGCCACCTCTGCCATTGCCTCGTCCAGGCGTGCTGCCCGCTCCTCCGCCACCTCCCGCCACTGCCGAGCCTCCTCCTGTGCCTGTGCCAGCCCCCCTGGGCCACCCGCCGCCTCGGCCAGCGTTCGGCTGAGGAAGGCGTTGGTGTCCCGCAGCGCCTCGGCCTCAAGGGCCCACAGCCGGACCTGCTGGGTGCTGCACTCCTCTTTCTGCCGGTGCTGCCGCTCCTCCCGTTCCAGCTGGGCACGCCAGGCCTCCTCCCGCCGCCCCAGCTCGGCACGCAGCTGAGACACCTGTGCTCGCAGGGATGCCTCCATCGCACTATGGGCTGGGGAGCCGGGTGTGAGCCCCGGGTCGGGTGTTGGGGTCGGGCTGGGATCCGCGTTGGTGCTACACTGTGCTTCAGCAGTGCTCGGCATGTCCTCCTCCTTTTCGTTGTCCTCCTCATTTTTGTTGTCCTCTGTGTCTTCCTCTCCATTCTCTTCTGCTTCCACATCATCCTCCTCCTCACCCTTTGCCCGTGGGCTGGGATAGGCTGGCATCCCATGGGGCACTGCAACTGGCTGGGCGATGCCATCAGGACATCTATGTACCCCCGTGCTGCTACCTTCTGTCTGCAGGGTCATCTTCAGCACACTGGGCCGCACCAGTGTCCTAGAGGGGACATGGGGCTCAGGGCCACCAAGGCAGCGATGTTGAGCTCCAGGTGTCCCCATTCTCTCTGGCATCCCCCCATGTGCCCAGCACTCACTCAGAGAACATGGGCCAGGCAGTGTCCAGGTCAGCCCTGTGCAGGGCCAGGTGGAAGGTGATGCCATCCAGCTCGTACAGGCTGCCCAGTATCTCAGCCCGCCGCTGGGGACTCAGGAAGGGGCTGCGGGCGTAGTACCACTCACTGCAACCAAATAGAATCTCACACATCCTCTTCGAGCACACAGAGCAGGGAGCCATGCCTTGCAGTGGCAAGCCACCCCTGTGCTCCCCATGCTCTCACCTGAGGCTCTCGGGGTCGAGCAGGCAGAGTTGCAGGGACTCGGCTAGCTGCCGGTGCACCAGGCAGTAGCGCAGGAAGGCACGGCCTCTGCCCACAGGGGTCTTGAGCTGGAGGGAAGCAGGGGTGATGCAGCACTGCCATGCCAACCTGCACCCCCAGCACAGCCCATGCACTGTGCATCCAGCATCTGTGACCATGCCCACCCAGTGGGTGCCCTGTGAGCCCCCTCCACTGGCCCATGCCCACCTTGTCCAGCGAGGTGACAAAGCGGATGCCCTCGTGCTCCTGCCGACGCTGTGCCAGGCCCTGGCACAAGAAGTCCCAGTAGTCCTTGCGCTGCCCAAAAAAGCTCTTCTTCTCCTTCAGATCAAACTGGAAGAGACACGGGCTTACTAGGAGGGTCCCTGTGCTGCCCAGCCTGTCTCTGTGGTACTCAGCTGACTTCCCCAGTCGAACCCCACATGTCTGGGGACAGCTCCATTTGCTGGCTTTGTGCCTCAGTTTCCCCTCTTGTTGCACACACCACAACAAATGCTCCACATATGGGTGCAGGCGAGGCCAATCCTCATGCCCACCCACCTGTATGGCTGGGGATGCCCACAAACAGATGACATCATCCAGGGTTCCCCAGAATGCTTGGCATGAGGACCCTCTACTACCAGCGCCCCCCAGGGGGGGGAGTACCTGCAGGAGGAATTCCAGCTGGGCACAGAGGCTGTGCAGCTCCCGGCTGCCATCCGTCACCGGCAGGTTCTGCTCCTTGTAGCTGCGATTCAGCTCAGCAATGGTTTCTGCAGGGCAACAGGGATGAGCTGGCACGGCTCGGGCAGTCTGCCCAGCCCCACGTCCTCCCTGCTTCCAGCTCGGGGATTTCTGCCCGAGGGCAAAAGAGGAACCGGCGGAGGGATGGAGAGGCGGAGCGGCGGGAGCAAGGGGCACAGACAGCGGTGGCTGTGGGGTGGTTTGAGGGTGCCTGTGGGGACGCACTGGCACGGGGCATGCCGGCACACTTACTCTGCAGGTCCTTGATGACGCGTCTGAGCTCCCCGTCCCCTGCCATGGCTCCAGCTCTGGACCTCTGCAAAGGCAGGGGCACCCATTAGAGGTGCTGAGCTGGCTTGTACCACTGCACCCCCAAATTCCAGCTTGGCCTCCCACTGCCCCACTGATGGAGACTTTTACTCCCCTGGCTCTACACTGGGGCTGCTTTCTGCTAAGGTAAGAAGGGGGGTGGGCTCAGGCACCCCTTTCCCTGCCTACGCCACCCCATTCATATGGGGCATTGAATGGGCGAAGGTGCTCCACCATGTGCCCATTTGCTGTCCATTTGCCTTGATCCAAAATGCCCATGGGCTCTGCCCCATGGCATGGCCAGCTCATCCCAAGATTCTGCCCCATTCCTCAGATGCTACAGGGACTGAGCCCCCCACCCTGTCCCCATCCCTATTCCCAACTCCCTCCCCTAGTATTCAGGATGTGGGTATAGCATGGGGGAAGCACTGCTTTTGTTTCTGCTCTCGCTTCCCTTGCTCACCTCAAGATCAGTGCATGGGGCCCCTGATTCCCCTTCCCTTGTCAGGAAGAGAGGGCACAGGGCCCACAGCATGCAGACCCTCAAAATGAGTCCCCTGCTGGACAGAGTCCCCCTGGCATAGCGTGCTGCCTGCAGGGGTGGCATGGCATTTGGGAGTGTGGTAGACTTGCTGTGGGGGGCATAGAGCTGGGGGGTGGCACCAAGGGGACAAGACGAGGAGCAGTGCCCATAGGGGTAGCACAACTGCAGGGCTAGTCACTACAGGTGGTGGCTGGCCATGGCAGGGAGGGACAGCAGGACGCCTGGTTTCCCATCCCAGTGCCCTTGGGTGCCCTTGGATGTGTGTTCCCTTCCGCCTGCCCTGCCCATGCCTATGCCTATGCCTATGGCCATGCCCATGCTTCAGTTCTCCCTGGACAGAACTGCCCCTTACCTGAAGAGCTGTGGGTGCCCTGAGGTGCTGCTGGGTGCTGCTCTCCTCTTACTGCTCCACACGCCCACACTCCTTCTCCTTTTGTACCTTGGCCAGGAGGAAGTGCTCAGGATGGGAGCGGCTGAGTCCTCTCCATGCCCCACACAGCCCCATATTTCTGCCCCACCTGCCCCAGTTCCCAGGTTTTGGGGTGCTGAGTTGATGGGTGCTTCCTTTACCAAGCCCTCCTGCCTGGTGTTCTGGAGTGGGGAAAGCACATTGCCAGGCCTGGAGGGACCCCAATCCTTCCCATGGCAAGGGGGGCACATGGCTTGGGAATGCTTTGAGTGTCACCCTTCTGCTTCTGGGGAGGGGGCTGAGGAACCATGTTGAGTTCAGGGAAGCAACAAGAGCTGCCACCTCCCTTGGCAAAATGAACCCCCACACACAAAAGCCCCCAGGAACAATATCCCTTGGTTACAGAGCCCTGTTGGGAGAAGCAGTGCTCCACAGAAGGCCCACAGCCCCCCTACATCCTGTCCTCTGCCCCAGCCCCCCATACCCCTACCTTTAACGCCGGGGGGGGGCCGGGAGAACAACCACCCCCATCCAGGGCCTGAGCTCGGCAGCAAAGTGAAAGCAGGAAGTGGTGCTGAGTGGGGGCTGGCCGCTTTTCTGATGAGTGTCAGGATGTTAAGTGCCCCCCTTTGCCCCCATCACCCTACATCACCCTGCAAGGTTGCACCCCACACTGGGGGGGTCAAGAGCTGTGTGGATGGATGCACACGTGTGTGCCATGGTCCCCCCAACAGCATCCCATCCCCAGCTCCCCTTCTCCTGGAGTGCCACCCAGTAGCAGTGTCCCTGTCCCTGAGGGGGTGTGCTGGTGGGCCGTGGGGGGGGGGGCACACATTACCCGCCCGCCCTTGGCGCGGGTGCAATTCAATTAACGAGGCCTGGCCCGTGCTCAGTGCAGCCAATAACGCTAATGGCCCTGCACAGGCCTGGCTCTGCACAGCGGGGGGGTTCAGGGGCCATCTGCTAATTAATTAAAAGGGGGTGGGGGACAGTGCAGCCAGTGGTGATGTCACCTCCCTGCTGCTTGGGGCATGGGGCTGTGCCCTGGTCCCCCCCCCGCTCCCAAAATCATCCCTCTGCCCACCCTGGGGCACATAGAGGACTCCCCAAGTCCCTTCCCATCTGCGCCTGCCACGGGGTTTGAGGGTCTTGGGGCCAGGGGGGGGGCTGAATGATGGCAGGGACCTCCCCTCCTGTGGCTTGGGGAGAACCATAGGGAAATTGAGGCACAGCTGAGTGCACAGAGGAGGCTGCGCTCAAAGAGCTTTACAGCTCTCACACATCTACAAGACAAGGGGCTGGGGGGGCACTGCCAGCATCCAGCACCCACCCCATAGAAGGACCTGGTGCGTGCAGAGGGGCTGACAAAAACACGAGGTGGGGGGGTTAATCCAGACGTGAGGGGGGGGCCCGGGGAGGAGGCGGCGGAAGGGGAGGAGGAGGAGGAGAAGGAGAAGGAGAAGGAGGGGGAACGTGGCGGAGCTGGCTCCCTCCCAAGCACTGCAGGACATGGGCGGGCACGGTGCTCCCTGCTTGGCTGCCAGCGCGCAGGCGACACTGGGGGACCAGCAAGGGGGGGGGGGCAGGGCCTGGTGGGACCGCAGCCCCCAGCCCATTGCCGCACAGTCCCGTGCCTATTGCTGGGCACCTCCCGGGCACCGCAGCCCGGTACAGCCGGGGGGCACAGCCGGGTTTGGCTGGCTCCCCGCTGCCATCAGTGCCCCCTCGTGGGCTGGGTGACCCCTGCGCAGGGGCACCATGACCCGCCTGAGCTGGTGCTTTGCCACCTTGGTTCGCTGGGGGAAATACCTGGTATCCTGCCTCCTGCCCTGCCGCGCCTGCCGGCACACTGAGGTAAGCGGTGCCACGAGTGCACGGTGCCCTGGGTCGTGGTGGGGGCTGCAGGGGGAGCTGGGGAGGGCTCTGGGGGTGCACAGAGACGGGGCGGGGTGAGGGTGGGGGGGCAGTTGGCTGTAGGCATCAAGGGGTTAAACCGTGTGTGTGCGTGTATGTGTGTGTGTGTGTGTGTGTGCGTGTGTGTGCACAGGGGCTGGGGGCATGTCCTTTGTCCCTCCTTGTGTCTCTCCTGGCACAGCACTGTGACCCCCCCCACACTTTATAACCTGCATCCCTGTGCGCCTGGCGTGTGCTCTGTGATCCCTCTGTCCTTACAGCACCTAGAATGAGGGAACCTCGTGCATGCTGTGAGTAGAACCTATGAAGCAACCAGCACTGGGGGGGGTCCCCATTCCCGTACAATGCCAGGTGTGCTCAACATCCCTGTCCTCAGCAAAGTGCCCTGTGCCTAAGGGCAACCAATGCATGCAGAATCCCTGTGCCAAAAGATCACCCCATGTGGGGCATCCATGTCCCCACCATCACCCAGTGTGGAGGACACCTGTGCCCACACAGCACCCTGTCCTCATCGTTGTGTTACCCTTCTGTGCCCCTGCATGGAGTGTATATGTGAGCTTGTTGCTGTGGGATGCCCATGTGGGCACGCATGGGACACGTGGCATACACCTATGTGTGTGCAGGATGGGCACCCAAGGGCAGTGTGGGGGCACTGCTGCTGGAAGCAGGTGGGGGTGGCTTGGGGACACAGTGGCTGTGGGCAGGACCCCACCAATGATACACTTATGCTGCCCTTATGCATCGAAGGGGGTGTAAGCATGGGGTGTGCCTGCCTCACTGGTACACACAGGGGGATTCTCTATGTAGTGCCCCCCGCTAGGAAAATGAACCCTAAATCACGCTGACAGGCAGTGTCCCCATGCCCCCCTCTCCCCCTTGTCCTCGCTGCGTGCCCCTGTCCCTGCCCTTATGCAGGTCCCAGGCTTGTCCCGGCGCTGAATGGGACGCCGTGATTTATGGGGGGCAGGGACCCCGTTTTCCCCAGGAGCTTTCATTTGCGGGCAACAACGAGAGGCTGTAGTAAAGGAGGGGGGTGTGGGGGGATGTGTGTACGGACAGGCGCTCCCCGCTGTCTCCATCCCTTGCCCTGCGTGTCCCCTACCGTCCTGACTCACCCCCCCGTGCTGCCACCCGCCTGAGCGCAAGGCTGCGGGACTCACCGCCGGCCTCCTCCCCCCGCGGCTGCGGGGAGGTGCCGCGCAGCACCCGAATCCCACCCTATAGAGCTGAGGGGCTGCCCAGCCGTTTCCCGTCCTGCCCCCCCTGCGAGGCCCCCAGCTCGGCGCAGCTTTGGCACAGCGCTGCTCCCTCCCCGGCTCTCCCATCCCGGGACCACCCAGGGGACAATCGCCACCCCCATCTCCCCACTCCGTCGCCACCGCAGCCTTTTGGGAAGGGGGAGTGGGGGTCTCGCTGCTAGCCCCCCCCCCGGGGTTCCGCGGTGGGTGCTGCGGGGGGTTGCTCCGGGAGGGCGCTGCCCCCTCTTTGTCCCCCAGCTATATGGGGGCCGGGGGGGGGGGGTTTGGGGCCGGGGTTGGGGGGGTCGGGGGCGGGCCGGGCGGGCGGAGCGAGCGGGACGGCTGCGGGTGGTGCGGCGGGGCTGCGGGGCAGCATGACCGGGCTGTGCCTCTCCTGCCTGCTCTGGGTACGGCTCCGGGACCAGGGGCGCGGGGTGGGGAGTGCTGTCGCGGGGAGGGGGGGGGCAGGGAGCAGCGGCGGTGGTGGAGCGGGAGCGGGTCGGGAAAAGCGGGACAGAGCGCTGCGCTGGCGCTGGGACCCCAATCCCCCGCAACACCGAGCGGTGGGGGCGGCCCGGGGGTGGGGGCATCCGGTGAGCGGCTAGGGCTGGGAGGGGGGGGGGGGAACAGCCCGGGGACTGCGTGGCGGTGGGGAGGGGGCGGTGGGGGGGGCTAAGGACGCTGGGCTGAATGAGGAGGGGGTCTCCGAGGGGGTGTTGTTGGGACTGGGGGCTGTTTCTCCGTTATGACCATCCGGGATTCCACTGCGGTCCTCGTAGTCCGCTGTCCCTCGGCACTGGGAGGCGGGGAACCGGCAGACTGGGAGCTGCCGGGGAATGCTAGGGGCTTGCGGCTCTGAGCCCCCACCCTCCGGGCCATCTGTGCTTCGGGGTCCCCCATGCTCCGGGCTGGGACCCCGGTGCCCAACCCCCTCCCCCCCCCAGCCCGGTTTTGCAGCCCCAGCAGAAGTGGATGGAGTAGGCGGGTGCCCCGATCACCCGGGGGGAGGCAGCCCCCCCTCCGGCCCGCACCTCTCTGCAGTGCTGGGCAGTGAACCCAGGAGTCCATGCAGCTGGCACCTCTCCCCGGGGCCTCATCCAGCCCATGGGGCCCCTCCCAGCATCCCTGGGTCCCTCTGCTTCGGGGGCCGTGAGTAGGGTTGTCTATCCTGTCTTCTCCTCCCCCCCCACGCCCACCATCCCCTCTATTTGGTGACATGGGTCTCAAGGTGACATCCCCAGACGGTCCTCACCCCCCATAAGTGCCCCCCAGCCCTGGGGACAGGGATGATGCTCAGATCCTGCCAGCTAGAGGCCGGATCCCGTACGTTCCATGGGTTGGTGACACCCCCACCGGCGTGTTGGCAATGTGACAAATGGAGGGGGTCTCCACGGGGTGGGAACAGAAGGGGCTGCGCTTTCCCTAATGAGGATAATTACCGTTAACAAAGCAGAGCGGGGGCTGAGGTGGAGATGTGCATGCGGGATACACATTGGAATCCCCGGGGGGTCCCTGGGAGCAGGGGGCACTACCTCTTCCCGGGACACCCTGCAGCGTGGGGGGGAGGAGGGGGAGGCTGATTTGCATATGCAAACGAGCTCATGGCATCGGGAGGCCTCGCTGTCACCCAGCAACTGTGGCGTGGGAGCCCCAGCCAGGGGAGCACTGAGCCCAGGGAGGGACTTAGCTGCTAGGGAGGATGTCCATAGAATGCACAAGGTGCACTCACACACATATGCACGGCCCTTGTGCCCCCACCTTATGTCCCCATGTGCGTATTGGGCAAACTGGGAAAACTGGGGCAGGAGGGGGTGGTACCCACACTGGGGTGCTCCCTGCAGTGCTGGCCCAGGGGGAGTGCAGGGTTTGCGGGGCCTCTGCTTAATCCTATTAGTCCTGGCTTGAAAAGGCGTATTTGTGGCTCTCACATCTTCATCGGATGGTGGGTGGGTGGGCATGGCTGGTGCGCTGCCATGGATGTCCCCTCTCTCAGTCTGGGATGTCCCCCCTATATAGCATCCCAGATCCGTGCCAGCATCCTTGTTTCCTGGTGTCTCTATGTCCTGCTGTCCCCATACCCGCACTCACAGCTCCCTTGGGCTATAGTGGGCAGTGTGGCCATGGGGACACTTCCCTAAATGTGCCTCCCCCCTCCCCTCCCATGTCCCTGCCCAGCGCACATCCACAGCACAGCTTTACACTACGGTGCCCACTGCACGCACACCGATGGTGTGTGTGCATGCTTGGGTGTGCACGTGCACACACGTTTGTATGTGCACACTCACTGTGCTTGCACGCCAGTTTGCACAAGCTTCTTGATGCATTCAGACGTGCTCTCACACGTGAGCAGACCTGCAGACATGCACTCGTGCGCTTGCACACACCCCCAGAAGCACAGACGTGCAGTTGCATGCACACACAAACGCACGCACACTGCAGCACGCAGGGACACACCAACACACACGTATGTGCACACACATGTAAGTGTATACGCACATCTGCGTGCGTGCACCCACACTTCCAATTGCGGACATGTGTGCATGTGGGTGTGCCCGTGCGTGTGCACACGCGTGTGCGCGCACACGCACACACAAGTGTTCCGCACACCGCCAGGGGGCGGCAGAGACTATTTAAAGGGGCCGCGGCTCCGGGGGTGATCGTTGGCACCCCTTGCCGCGTGGCCGGGCACAAGGTGAGGATTACCCCGAGGAGGAGAGGGGGGCTGAGAGCAGATGGAGGCAGATCCCAGCCCAGAGGGAACCGAGCAGGGCAGAGCTCGTCATAGGGTGGGGCAAAAGTTAGGGGTGCTGATTTGTTCCCGTGTCCTGCAGCCCCAGGACCTGGAGTCTCCCCCGGCGCACGCCTTCAAGATGACGAGCTTCAAGAAGGTGAAGGCGTGCGGGATCTGCCGGCAGGCCATCACGCGCCAGGGCAGCACCTGCCGAGGTGAGGGGACGGGAGTGCGTGTGAGTGAGAGGATGCAGCGGTGCTTTTGCACGCTTCTGCATGCGATTGTGAGTGAGCCGAGCGTGCATTGAGCGTGCAGTGGTGTTGTTCCAGGATCACGTGTGTGGATGCTCACGCCCCTGCTGTTGCTCGTGGCCCTGTCCCCCTCGAGGCCACAGTGGCACACGCGGTGACGTGTCCCCCTGCACGTGTGTGGCGGTGCTGAGCCCCGTGCGAGGGGTGGTGGGAGGAAACGTTCCAGGTCGCGGGAACAATGTGGCTTCCTGTGTTCCCTGAACTGCAGGAAATGATCCCGGGGGGGACGGGGCCTCAGGGAGGGGGGCAGTGTGGCCATGGAGCATGCTGCACAGGGACCCTCGTGTCCCTTTGGGATGGCATGCTGGGGAGCGCCTGGTGTTGCCGGTGGGTCAGCATCCCATACAGCCCCACTATGTATGCACACAGCTGTGCACAGCTGTGTCTGCGCACATGTACATGTGCAAGAGATCGCAAGCTGTGTTTGCATGCGTTTATGCTATTAATCTCTGAGCAGAGGCACGGTGCCTTTGGCACACTGTCGTTGTGGGTGGATGGATCACACATGTGGTGTTCATGCATCTGGCTGTGTGTGTGCACATGTGCAAGGTGTGTGCCTCTATGCACCCGCAGTGTGCATCTCTGTGCTCTGTGCCCAGTACTGTTGCTGCCTGTGTCCCCCCATGGGTGGCCACCCTGTCCAGTCCCCATGAGCAGCCCTGTGGCCATGTCCCCACTGACCCCTTCTCCCCTCCCACAGGCTGCAAGCTCTCCTGCCACACCAAGTGCCAAAGCAAGGTAAGGCTGGCACCTCGTGGAATGCCCCGCTTTGCATGGGAGGGGCTATGGATGTCTGGGGGAGTACTGGGGTCCATATCCCCACCGGGTGGGTGCTCACTTTGGTGTCTGATAGGAGTGGCATTTGTGTCACCTACATGTATGTCTGATGAGGATTCTCATGTGGCTAATATGGGGTTGTGCACAGTAGGACATTGCACCCAAAGTGCTGGCTCTGTGCGCAAGGGAAGACTGTGGCTGGCTGCAGTTTGTGAGCCTCCGTCACCCTTCCTGTGCTTGCTGGAGGCTGGAGAACCTCCCATGCGGTGCTTCTGAGGGGTTGCATGCATGGGGCTGAGGCCTTCTGTGAAGCTCTGCTGGGCCAGTGCCCAGGGAGGGGCTCCTCGGGCCAGGCGAGCAGCCAGCTGACTCACACCGCTTGTTATTGTAGGGTCTCCAGGGAGGGCATGTGTGGGGAGGGGGCTTGGCACAGTGAGAAAACAGCCTCACATCCACCTGAAGCACCTCAGATTTAACCCCTGAGCCCCCAGAGTTGGGGAATGAGACTACCCCAAGATGTGTGGTACTTTGAGCCCCAGTGCTTCCTCCTCCTGCCGTGGAGATGCTGCTGAACCCGCAGCACCCCTGTTTGCTGCTGTCTCTGGAACCCCCCAGTGTTGTTGTGGCCACTTCACAAGTTACTCTGGGGGGACCTGCCCTTACCTCTCCTGCCGCCCCCCTTTTGACCCCATTCAGCTAAAAACTCCACATGGACAGGGTACAGTGGGAAGTGGGGGGTGTGCTGGGGACCCTGGAGTGGCCATGGGGACAGGGGTGGCAGGCAGGGCTGGCAGGGTGCCTGTAGCCTGTGGGTGGCATTGGGGGGGGCCGGGGCAGACGCACAGACATCATCTGGGAAGCACGAAGCCGTTCCCATGCCCATGTAAGGCCCTTCTTGCACCCGGCCCCTCCACTCGGGGATTTTTCCTTGCTTAGCAAACCTTCCCCCCTCCCTCTGAGGAGACCGACGGCTGGACACTGACGTGCATCTGAGCCCCGCAGTCCACCTCTGCCATCCCTCCTTGCACTAAAGCTCCCTACTCAGAGCTGCAGCTTCCTTTAAAAGTGGGGGAACTGAATCACAGAGCCCAGCCTGGCCATGAGAGATCCCTTGGGTCCCATCCTCATCCCTTTGTGTGCTAAAACATCTATGCAAGAACATCTCATGTGTGCGTGCACATTGCACGGCGGTGCACTGGGGCTGATCTTTCTCCACTGGCTGTGCTCCAAACCCAGGTTGTTTTCCAAGTACCCCCTGCAGGAGCTTGGAGGGGGGTTTGTCCATCATTAAACTGGGTGCTGGAGCAGGGCCAGGGCCGGGCAGCGAGGCGCGTCCTGGCCACAGCTGTAGCTCCCAGTGCCCGCGGCACCTATTGTCCCCTCTCACAGGGACCAGGTCCTTGGCTTTGGGAGGGGGATGTGGTGGGCTGGATGTGGGGTGATGGGCACACTGTGATGTATGGGATATGCCTGGGTTCTGTGTCATGGGCAGATAAGGTAGGACATGGGGAGGGGACGGCAGTGTCCTAATCATGTTGTGGGACAGGCTGTCCATTCCCCAGCCTCTGCGCCTTGCTGTTTCTGTGCTGCACGGCGTAAGGGAGGATGTGTCCATCGCACTCATCCCTGTCCCTAGTGCCCCGTTCAAAGCTATCCTGCCTTTGGGACAGGTAATTCGCAACACCTCTGGGTCTGCACAACAGAGCAGGGAGGAAGAATAAGGCAGCAATGTGTTCTTGGCCCTGGCACGGGCCCAGTCAGGGTGTGGGATGGGGAGCTGAGTGGGGCAGCACTGCCCCCATCTCGTGGCGCTGCAGTGGGTCCTGGAGGGGATCGGGTGGTTTTTTTTTTTTCGTTGCTGTTTCCTTTTTCCCCTTCTTGACGTCACCACCAAAATATTCAGCCTCTGTCTCAGCTCCGGGGGGGGTTGGATCTGCTGCTGGAGGAGCTGGGGCCCTTCTTGTACCCTCTGGGAGGGGAAAGGGAGTGGGGATGTTGAGCCTGCCCACAATCATTGCACAAGTGATCAGCGGTACATGGGGCATGGGGAGCCTCTCTCCTGGCTCTTTGTTGCCTTGTTCCCTTCTTCTGCTAGCACCAGGGCTGGAGATGCTCTCCCAGGCTGAGTGCTTGCTTTGGGATGTGGAGGAGCTGTTTTGGGTGGGGGTTACTGGCCAGATCTGGGGGCACTGGGGTCTTTGAGGGTTGACACAGGGCTGAGTGCTGAACCTACTTCCACCACCCTGAGATGGCTCTGGGATGCATTTGGTGTTTGGCTGAGGATGGAGTTCAGGGACAATTTATAGACTTCAGTGGCTGTGTCCCGTGACGTCACCTCCTCAAGGGACAGCTCCGTTCCTCCTCTGGGACAGCTCCTGCAGGCTGGGGACAGGGACGTGCTGTCAATGCCTTCCACTCACCCACTTATCCTGCTGGGATGCTGATGCTTTCCCATCTGGCTCTGGTTCTAATCTGAGCCATCCTGGGGCCATGTTCTGGGTGCTGGGATTGTGCCGGGGCTGAGATTTCTGCCATAGCTCAGCTGGACTCTATGGCTTGCTCCTAGCTCAGGGCATTCATTGCTCCTCTGTCTCCACTTTTCCCTGCAGAACCCTCAGCACCCCAACTCCATCTGCCCATGCCCAGATGCTGCTGTGGATGTGGCAGGAGATGCTCAGGAGAGAACTGCCCCCGTTAAAACCTTTTGCTCCCTCCAAATGCTTCCAGGGGAAAATAAGGCACAGGGGGGTCTGAGCACAGATTGGGTCAGGCAGAATGTACTCGCTGTGGAGATTCGTCCTACAGAGGCAGGTGGAAATCCCTATGGTTGCTCAGCTGCTCTCTGCCTCAGTTTCTCCATATGCGAGTAGCACTCTCCCTGGTTGCAGTAGCATGGGATGTGGGCACTTCCTGGCCATGCTGGCACAAGGGGTGCAATCCATGGGATGCTCTGGCTGATGTGAAGTTCTGGAGATCACTCCCAGCCCGGAGAGAGGGATGCAGGGAGAGCCCCTTGCTGCCACTCTGTGCCCTGGCTGCAGTCAGGGCCAGCGCTGGTGTTCTGGCTGAGCCTATAGCACCAGAACGGAAATGCAAATAGGAACAGGGAGGTGTTGGGTGAGAAAATGTCAACAGTGCTGGGCCCGGTGGCTGGCTCACAGCCCCCCCTGGCCTGTTTGCCTTTTTGCGGGCCACTGCAGGGAAGGCTGTGCCATGATCCTCGGTGCCTGCATGCCTACTCGCATGGTTGAGCTGGGGCTTGGGGTGGGAGAGGAGGAGTGGGGGCAGCGGGGCGTGATGTGGGGCTGCGGGGCACCCCCATGGTGCACGGCTTCTCCATCACTTTGCTTTCCATGGAGGAGGAGTGGTAAACTTTCACCCCACTTTGGCACCAAGGAGGGTACCCAAGAGCCACTTTTTGGGCGCTCTCCTTGGACTTAGCGAACCGCCTCCTGACAGGGGGGGGCAAGCAGAGAGGCCCCGAGCCGGGCCCCACGCCCGTGCCCCTGCCACCCCCCCGCCAAGGGCACAGGGACGCCGCGGCGTCACGCGGGGCGATAAGGGCCCGACCCCGCCGCCCGGGGCCTCCCGGCTGCGCTGCCCGGGGGGTGCGCGCCGCATTTCGGGGCTCGGGACGCAGGGGGGCCCCGGCTCCCTGTTGCCTTTAAGGGCGTTTTCGGGGGAGGCGAGGGAAGCGGGGCTGGGCGTGTGCGCGTCCGACTGGGAGCGCGCCGAAGAGAGGGAAGAGAAGAAAGAGAGGGAGAAGAGAGAGGAGGGAGGGGAGCGGTGGAAAAAAGCCCCGGGACCCCCCTCCCTCCCCCAAGGCCGGGGCCGCTCCATCGCACCTCCCGGCAGCCGGCGGCCTTGGGGGTGTGGAGGGGCGAGGGGGGCTGCCGGGACTCCTCCATCGCCGGGGTCCCGCCTGCGGGGAGCGAAACCCTTCGGCTCTCTCCCCCCCCTCCCCTCTCCTTTCCCTCCCCTCCCTCCTCCCTCCCTCCTTCCTTCCTTCCTTCTCCGGGCTTGTCCCGGGGCGGGAGGGGGGCTCAGCCTGCAGTCCGCCTTCACGCCTGCCGACGCCGGGCTCCCTCCTGCCCCCGACCCCCCCGCCCCGGCAGCCTCCCGGCCGCCCCCCGCGCCGCTCGGCCAGGTGAGGCAGCGCTGCCGGCCCCTTCGGATGTAAGCACGAGAGACCCCGGATGGATTTCGGAAGCGTCATGAGCCAGGTACGGCCACGGCGCGGGGATCCCCTGCACCCCCCTGTCCTGCTGGGGTAGAGAGGAGGGGTCCCACGCGTGACATCCGTGCGCTGCGTGGCCGCCCCCCGCCCGCTCTGTTTGGGAACGCCGCGGTGGGTCGGTTCCTTGCTGGAGGGGGTCCCGCGGGGCGTGGCGGCCTCGGAGGGGGATTTGGGGAGGGGGTCAGGGATGGTTCGCAGTGCCGGGAAGTTCTGCGGGGGGGTCTTTCCCGAGCAGCCCTACCCCGCCCCGCGGACGTGTCCCCGCACAGCCCCTCCTTGGTGGCAGCGCAGGGGTTAACTCCTCCTCCGCTCCTCCTGCGGGACCGTCAATGGTTAAACCACGAGTTAATGAGTGGTGAGGGGCCGGGGGGGGGGGCACGGCGGCCACGACTCCTTCGCCCCAATGCTGCCGGGCCCGCAGAGGGTTAAATTCGTCAGGGCAGGTCCCGGCGCAGATGTTTTTGGGCTGTGTTCCTGGGAGAGGAAACGGCCCGAGCGAGGCATCAGCCGTTTTGTTTTTAAGGGGAAAACAACAAAATGAGAACTGCTCCGCCTGCGACAGCCGAGCTGGGGGCAGCGAGGTCGGTCCCGCTGCGGGCCAGGTGCCAGTGGGTTGGGGCAGCGGGGACGGAGTTGGCATGGGAGGGGGGTGGTGGCTGCGTCCCCCCCCTCTTGGTCCTTGCAGAGCATGCTGAGTGCCAGCAGCCCCCGTGCATCCCATCCACTCTGGCTGCAGCAGGGTCACCCCCAGGGGAAGTGAGCCCCGAAGGTTCCGGCTCTGGAGCCTCATGACAAAGACTCTGAGGACTCAGTGTTCGTTGCTGGCCCCCACTTCAGGAAAGGCAGGGCTGGCTGTGATGCTCCATGGGGCTGCTGGCCCGGTGCCCCACTCCTCAGCGCTGCGGTCACCTCTGTTACACATTTTTGGGGTCCAGAGCCTCACTTGGGGCTGCCCCACAACAAGCTGAGTGCTGGCAGCTCTTTTTGTGCCCTGGCTTGGTTTGGGGACTGATGGAGCAGAGCTGAGGGGTGTTTACATGGTGTTGTCCTCCTGCTTTTGCTGTGCCAACCTGGTGCCCCATGTCCTGTGGCAACCTGTGCTGATGGCAGCTGTTCCCTGTGCCCATCTGCACTGCTTGGCTCTGTGTCACTTGCTGGGGGCTGTGGGTGCCAAAGGAGGGGCTAGTTTTGAGGACTGGCAGTATCGGGCAGCCCTCAGCCTGCAGTGGGACTGAGATCTCTGCCAACAGGGTGCAGGGTAATGCAGGGCTCTCATGCAGCCTGCTTGGGGACCCAGATGCTGACCGGGCCCATGCGAGGATCCATGCAGGGACTGATCCTGTAGTGGGATCCTTGATCTAGTCAGTCCTGTGTGAGTATTAGGGACCTGACCAATCCCATAGGAAAGTCTGTATATTGACCAATCCCATGTGGGAATCTCTGTATTGACTATGGGAATCCATCTGTTGACCAGTCCCACATGAGAACCCATGCATAGCCCAATCCCAACAAAGCTCCCTGCCCCCAAACAGCCTTCCTCCCAGCCAATCCACATGGCCATTCTGGGGGAGATGGGGAATGTGGGATCCCCCTCGCCCTGTTGGATAGAGCTGTCATGGGGCTGGGGACAACGGGGACCCTGTTACAAAGGCCCCAGCACCATTCCTGCTCTTCTTAAGAGCTTCCTTCATCAGCCAGGAGCATGCTGGGAGCAGGTCTCCATATCAGGGTGATGGGTGTCCCTACACCCAGGGATGGCAGTGCCCACAGGTGTTGCAGTGCCTGTGGGTGACAGCTGGGCAGGGACAGCAGCCATGGAACAGGCTTTGGGGATGCAGCCGAGCAGGCGCTGGACTCAGGGCCGGAGCGGCGCTGGGAACGTTGCCTTTTTAGGTGCTGGAGCACAGCACGTCTCCGCTCGTGGCCAGCCCCGTGCCGAGCCCAGCACCCACGGTAGGAGGCAGAACAGGACCTGCCCCAGTCTGGGACATGTGGAGTTCCTCTGCTCCACTCTGACCCAAAAAAACCACTTTTCATCCAAAACAGATTCAGGGATGCTGGTTTTCTCCCCCTTCCCCAATTCCAACCTCTGCAACCTCTGGGCCAATGGCTCAAACCCCTGGGAGCCAGGAGCAGCCCTTATTTGGGTTGAAATCAAGGCTATTTTGGTGCTGCAGATTCAATTGAAACCAGCCGGAGCCCGAGGCCCCGCAGTTACCCCATGCATCGCCTTCCTGACTCAGTTCCCCTGCACTGGGGCTGCCGGCCCGACAAGTGACATGCCACCGGGAGCCCTGGGGCTGTCACCCTCCTTGACCCCACTGCTGGAACACCAGGGTGGAATCCATCCCGGTTGGGTCTATCACCACGGGGCGGCTGCACAGGATCCCTCCGCCTTCCCTTACATGGTGCCCTCGAGTTCGCTGAGGTGCCAGGGGCTGGGGACTTTTTCCGTGAGGGTGTTTATGGGGCCGGCGCTCAGAGGTGTTTGTTGGAAACAGCAGCAAGGAGGTGCTGGAAAGGCAATGTTGCTGAGGCGCGAGGCAGGGAGCACGTCCCCAGTGTGAGCTTAACCAGCCACCCACATGTCATCGGAGTGGCTGGCTTGTGCAACATGGTGACTCTGTGTGCAGTGTTGGAAATCATTGCTGTCCCCAGGGGAAAGATGCTGCTGGGGTCCCCGTGCCGAGCAGAACTCTAGTTACGGGGTGACTGCAATGGGATGTTTGGAGGTTCACCCCACAGCAAGCCTGCAGGAGCTCCTGGTGATAGGAGGAGAACATCCCCTGCCTCATAAACCACTGGTACCTCTTGCACAACACAGCCACGAGGATGGGGTGCTGCCCAGCCCATGGCCTCTACTCTGCTGTGGGAGTGCCTGACATGGGCGCAGCCAGGCTACAGGGTCAGGCACATGGTGAGGCTGGCGGAAGCTGGAAGGGGATGCTTAGAGGGAAGCCTGGGAGCAGCAAGACCTCTGTGCTCCGGTGTCCACCCGGCTCCTGACTCACCCCATCTGCCGCCAAAGCTCTCCTGGGGCTGCTGACACGTCCAACCCTCAGCAAAGGGGGGGAACTCGCAAAGCTGCCATGCCGGTGTGCTGCCCCCAGTCCTGGGACCCTGTGCAGATAGCTCAATGCTTTGCCCAGTGCAGGGTGGGGCTGGCAGGGGGAGTGCAGCTGGAAGTGTGCCATCCTCCTGCCTGGGACTTGTTGCATAAACAGGAGATTAGCGGGAGCTACGAGGGACGCGTGGTGCAGAACTGGGCTTGGCCACAGGAGCACGTGGTGGGACCAAGGAGTGGCATGGAGAGGGTGACTGTGTGCATCAGTCACTTTCGGTGCCACCACTGAGCCACCCAGCCTTTTGCTTGGGGAGGTGATGCACAGCTGGGACGTGAGGTGACGCGTGGCACTGAGTGCAAGGAGACAGCTGGGGTGACGCAGAATCTCCACTGAGCTGCCTCTGGTGCCACCCCAGCACCATCCTGTGGGACAGTGATCAAGTCACTGAGTCACTGAGTCACTGTCCTCTTTGGCATCTTCCTGCCCACTGCCACGCTGTTGATGGGCTCTGCATCTCTGGGTACAGGGACTGTCCGCACTGCAGTCTCAGTGTGGGGCTTTGCTCATCTGTGCAGTGCATGCCAGGTTTCGATGATCCTGGCACTGCAAGGGTCAGCACCGGCCCGGATATCGGACAGCTTGGGGATGTTTATCAGAGCTCCTGGGGAAGGGAAAAACAAAAACCACCACCCAAAGGAAGGGATATGCGTCAGCGATGGGCCCGGGCGACCCACCGGCAGCCGGACGGGATGAGGGCCAGCACTCACCCAGCCCTGTAAGCAGCAGCGCTGCACCCTCAGTGCCTGCAGCCTGGCTGGGGGGAACCCCCGCAATCTCCCAGCCCACCCCATGCTGAGCCAGACTGCTCCCTCCAAGGAGGTTTGTGAGGCGCTGGGGAGAGCCCTGCGGGGAAGCTGCAGCTGCAGCAGGACCTGGAGGAGGAGGAGGGAGAGGAAGGCTTTGGGAGGGAGGTGTGTGCCGATGGCCGTGCAGGACACGGGGACAGGGCTGTGGCATCCTGAGGGTGTGAAGTTGTGCAGGTGCGGCAGTTGGAGATGGTTGGATGTGGAGAGCTCAGTGGTGCTCTGCACGCAACCCCGTACGAGACGTTAGAGAGTCCACACGGGCTGTGTTGGAAGCTTGGGCTGTGTGTATTTTGCTGCCCAGCCTTCACCTGGGAGGAGATGGCTGGGCCCTTGTGAGGACCTTTGGGGGGGGGCCTGCGACTTGGGGGGCGTGGGGGGCTGAGGGTGGGCAGCCGCCCCGCTGTGCCTCGTTCCTCACATTCCTGGGCAGGGCTGCCGGGTGGAGGGGTCGTGGCGGCGCGAGCTGTGCGGCAGGAATGCAAACACCGGAACGGGGAAAAGAAAGGCGGCTGTGTCTGCTGCGGTCGGGCAGAACTGTCCAGGGGTTGTGTGGGACCCCCCACCTTTCTATGGGGGACACAGGGGATGGCGGTGGCCCTGTCACCTGCGTGGTCTGCAGCTTCTCTCTCCATCTTCCTGGGGTGCTCCTGTGTGCCTGCGTCAGGAGCTCAGTGTCACAAGGAAGGGCTAACCCCATATTAGACATCACAGAATTAGGACAGGGAGGTCCCACCCCAGCCACCTCACTTTTGTCCATTCTGCAGCTGAAAACCTCCAGGTGCAGAAGCCAGAGGCTGAGTGGGGAATGTCCTACCTACCCTCAGTGTCCCACAGTTGGGGGTCTGCCCCATCCCCGGCCTCAGGAACTGGGGGGCTGGGCTGCTGGGGGACCCTATGCGAGCATCCCTAGGGGGATGTGGGGTGCAGCACGGCCCTGTGCCGGCCTCGTCCATGGCCACTTTGCTGCCGGAGAACATTCCAGGGAGGCTGGCGTGGGGCCAGCACCGCAGGGCAGGGAAAGGGGCCTTTTATGGAAGCGTTTCTGCATTAGAATAAAATCATAATAATAATGCGCAGGGGAAGGGAGCGGGAGGAGAAGGAGGAGGAGGAACCCCTGAACAAAACACAGAGGCGGAATGGGAACGCTCTGGCAGCTGGAGGCTCTCCACCACGGGGATGGGGCAGGATACAGCTCTTGGGAGTGGGGTGTTTGGGGGCAAAATCCCCATTTTGTGGTCCACTGCCAGGGAGATGCTGAGCAGGGTGTGAGAGGTATATTGCTGAGCATGTCAGTGCCTGGCACGGGGTGACTTGTAAGGGGTCCCAATTGAGAATATTTTTGGGATGGAGGGGATGAGGTGCTCCAAATTGCATTCTCCCACCACCACTGCCATCCTTAGGCCCCCACCAGCCTGCAGTGCTGTTCCTGTGTCCCTGTGGGCACCACCAACCCAGCACTGCCTTTCCCTTTGCAGCATGCTGCTGCTGGGGTGCATGCAAAACCCAAGGTTAATTAGCAGTAATTGCCTCTGGTAATTAAGGTAACAATAGCCGAGCTGTTCAGCTGGCGTCTGCAGAAATACTCAGAGAAGGCTGGGCTGGGTTTTGTGCCAGGTGCTCCTGGCATCAACCTTACAGTGCCCACCTGGGTCTGAGAATGATCATCTGGAGTTGACCACCTGGGTCTGAGATTGCCCACCCAGGGTTGGGGCATGCTCAGCTCTGTGCTCTGAGCAGGGGATTGTTGCACCTTTCCTGTACCTGGTGCTGCAGGGACTAATAGGTGCCTCTCTCTGCTCCCTTGCAGGCTGCTACTCCCTGCTCCCCTGCTGTCAACTATGAGCTGGTAAGTGAAGACTCTGTGGCGAGCTGTCTCTCCTTGGGCTGTTAGAAGGACAGCAGTGGGACGTGACCATTCCAGACTCTGGTGTCCCTCCTCCTGGCTTGGAGCGAGGCGGTTTTTTGCACGCCCGGAGATAGCTGTAGCAGATGCGTTTTTGGCTATGGGCTCCCAAAGTCAAGTGTGAGCATCCCCAGCTATTGTTACCCCCTGCTTTTTGTCCCTGCGGGGGATTTTTAGTGAGCAGCCAGATGTGCGTGGGTCTGGAGAGCTGCTGGGGTGACAGGAGCCCTTCCCACAGGACATGGGAAGCACGGGGTGTGGTGGCAGGATAGGGTTGTAGCAGTGGCATGGTGCTGGGTGCTGCATTGTGTAACCCCAGCTGGGCACAGTGGGTGCTTGTCTCAGCTCCTGCCAGCTCATGAGGGCAGCTCATGAGGGCAGCACATGAGCCCCACCATGGTTATCTGCCCTGGGCTTAATCTCTGCCTGCACTGCCGCAGGCACTTATCGCTGGCAAAAATGTGTTGGCTTTGAGCTGGGACCGTTACTGTGGCTTTGGGAGGAAATTGAAAGGGTTTTGCCCTCTCGCCTGTGGAGCAACTGTAGCAGGAGGACAAAGCCTGGTCCTGGCTTCCTCTTTGTCTCCTGGTCCCGGGCTGAGATCCCCCTGTGTGCCACCTGACTGGCTATCCTTAGGCAATGACTCTGTCCCCTGCCCCTATACTTGGGGTCAGGAGACCCTCCCCCAGACTACAGTCCCTTCTCAGAGCTTTCCAGAGGCTGCCAGTGACATCTCACTGAAATCATTCTTCCCTGAGCACCCCCTGCTTGGGACCCTGGCCATCCCGCTGTGGCACTGTGTTTATGTTGGGGAGCAGTGTCTGGAGATGGGGCTTCTCTGTTGTTTACCCACTGCACCACAGCCCTGGTTTGGGAGCACAGCTGAAGCTGCGGGCTGCTTTTCTTGAAAATGACCTCCTGCTGCAGATGGGATGGGATGGGAGTAGGGTGGTGCCATGGGGGATGCAGGGGTGAAACAGGAGGGCAGTGGCCCCCAGTGGGGCTGTGCACTGCCCTGGTGCTGTACTTGGGTTTCGAGGGATTCCTGGCTTTTAGGAAGAACAGACACGTGGAGGAAAGGAAGGAAACGGCATCATGGAGCATTTCCTAAGAAGGGCCAGAAATAGACAGGGGGAACTCATGACCGCAGCCACCCCCCTGCACGTGTGCATGTGCCTCTCAACCTCTCTCTCCTTCTCTTTTTCTCCTTTTTCTCACTCTCATGCCTGCCACAGCCGTCCCCAGGGCAGAGCATCACCAAGCAGGTGGACACCCCGGTAAGTGCCATGTGCTGGCAGAGGCTGCTTTTCACCTTGAGACCTTACTGGGGTTTAATTGTGCCTATCCCACAGCCAAAAGCCTGCTTCTTATCCCATGACCTCCCTTTGCTGCTGGACCCCCATTCCAGGGCCATGCTGATGCCTAAGGTGATGGGCAGAGGCAGTAGCAGAGCCCAGCAGAGGCCTTGGAGTGGAGGCTTTTGCTGCAAAGCCGGCTTTCCTGTCCATAGAGCTAGGGATCCGCTTTTTAATCTGTGGACATGAAATTGCTAAGACAGTGTAGACAAATGCCCTGCCAAAGTCAACGCAGACGGCTTCCCCCTGCTCACCCGCCTCCGCATGCACCAGGGCTGGAAATGTCCAGTGAGGAGTCAGGAACCCCTTTGTTGCTTTGTTTCTCTTGGGGAATTTGTCAGTGTTTCTGCATCCTTCCCTGAGGCTGAGGTCACCGTGCCAGCGGCTGGAGGCAGGAAGGACCTATGGCTTTTGGATGATGCCAAGAGCAAGGGGACATGCTGAGGTGATACAGGGTGGGAGGCAGGTTTGGATGGGGATCTGAGGCCCTCCCCCCTCCACAGGGGGTCTCTGCAGCATCTCTTCCAGCCTTTGGGGTTGGTGGCACCTCCTGCAGCCCCGTGGTGCTCTACTGGTTATTGAGGTTTGGATTTCCTAGGAATCGGAATGCACCACCCGTGCTAGATGAGTCTTTAAAGGACTCCTCCTTATTAGTAGGAGATCCTAAAACTAATGAGGTGTGAGTGTATTTTCCCTTAGTGGTTTTTTTTGGAAACCTTGCTTTGTTTTTTGGCTGAGGTCGCAAAGTCACCCAACAAACTGACTGCAGATGAAATTCTTGAGGCTGGAGAACATGCATAAATAGAAGTTTCCTGCTTGGAGAGCTCAAACATTTCCTCCCAGCTTTTGGCTTGGCCAAATCAAACGGCAGTGCCTGGCCTCATGAGCCTCCTGTGGGCTGCAGACCTGCCCTGTCCTGTGGCCAGGTATTATGGGGCTGCCATCGTGCTGTCCCCAAGTTTGTGTGCACCGGGGGCTGCTTGTGTCAATGTGGGCACATGGTGCCACTGGGATGCTCATTGGATGTGATTTGGTGACAGTGTGTCAGGGATGGATGCTCCAAGCATCACTGCACTTGGTGACCTGTGGCTGCTGTGGCTCCAGAGCGATGGCAGTAACTTGTTTTTCCTCTCTTGTTCTTTAGGACGCCATGAGGTCCTCCAGAGGCGGGCAGGCACACCGCAAAACAGCCAGGTAGAGCCCAACATCTGCACCGTGGGGTTGGGGACCTGCAGGCAGTGGTACTGGGAGCAGAGGAAAGCCTTAGGGTGGCCCTGTGCCTGCGTTCCCAAGCATCTCAGCCTGTGTTGCTTTACCCAGATGACTGTGGTGGTGGGCAGGGTCATCATGTCCCCTCCTTGGTGCCTTATCCTGATGGAAGTCTCCTTCCTTGCTCAGGAGCATGAGTGTGACAGCAGCCATGGAGAGCAGCTGTGAGCTGGACCTGGTGTACATCACGGAGCGCATCATTGCTGTCTCCTACCCCAGCACAGCTGAGGAGCAGAGCTTTCGCAGCAACCTCCGCGAGGTGGCCCACATGCTGAAGTCCAAGCATGGGGACAACTACGTGGTGAGAGGACCTGACAGCCTGAGTATGGGGCTGGGATGCTGTTAGGGAATGGGTGCCACATCCTCACCTCCGGTCAGTCTTCACCCTGATGCGCTGAGCTGGAGATTGAGAATCTTTGCGCTGACACAGGTGGTGTTTTTCCTTTCTTGGAGGTTTCCAGCCCCTTTTGGACCCATGGGAATTTTTGGCCATGGTAGTGCCCTGTGGCAGGGCATTACTGGGATTAATGTGTTTGGGGAAGTGGGTTTTTGGGGAGGTTTGAGGATGAAGAAGAGGTTGGGGTGGCATTAGAAAATAAGACATCTCCTCACACTTTCTTTTCTCTTTCCCAAAGCTTTTCAATCTGTCAGAGCGCAGACATGACATCAGCAAACTTCACCCCAAGGTGGGTCACAGCAGGGAGCAGGGGGTTTTGAGGCTGGGGCAGGGCAGTGGGAACAGCTTCCCAGTGCAACCCTCCTGCCTCACCAAGCAGCTGGAGGGGCAGGGAAGGGAAAGCCCAGAAAAGAGCATCAGGACTTCCCCCACCACCTCAAGTTGGCATCCCTTGGAGTGCTGCCTTGTTTCCCCTGGAGAACCATCTTCGTCCCTGGGAATGTGGGGTCTCCTGAGTGGCTGAGATGGGTGTTGAGGAGCTAGGATATGGGGACCTAACATTCCCAAGCTCAGGACAGGGTCTTGGCAGCAGGAGAGCTGGTGGAGGGCCTGGAAGAGCTTAACTGTGCACTGCAGAGGCAGAAGTGATGTGGTTTTGACTCTTGATTGTCCCCCTACCCCCTATTCCTTGCCCAGGTGCTGGATTTTGGATGGCCTGACCTGCACACGCCGGCACTAGAGAAGATCTGCAGCATTTGCAAAGCTATGGACACGTGGCTGAACGCGGCGGCTCACAATGTGGTGGTGCTGCACAACAAGGTGGGCTGGACCCCAAAGGGGGGCTGCAGGGATTGAGCTGAGCAAGCTGAGAGGTGTAGGGAACCTGATGTTTGGCGGCTCATTGTGCAGATTGGGGTGTGTGTTGTAAGATTTGGGAGTGTGGGGTGCTGATGGGCACTGTCACCCCTATGATATCCTTTCTGTTACCTGCAGGGGAACCGAGGCCGCCTGGGGGTAGTGGTGGCTGCCTACATGCACTACAGCAATATCTCAGCCAGGTGAGAGCAATGGTGCAGTCTCAGAGCTTCCTTACCTCCTGCTCAGCACTGCACTGATTTCCTTCTCTTATGTAACCCTTTGTCCCCGCAGTGCTGACCAGGCTCTGGACAGGTTTGCCATGAAGCGCTTCTATGAGGACAAGGTGGTGCCGGTGGGACAGCCCTCCCAGAAGAGGTGTGTTCTGGCACGTGGCCTTGGGTTTGTCCCACGGCTGGGGCTGTGGGACCTGTCCCTGAGTTGCCTGTCCACTCTTCCAGATACATCCACTACTTCAGTGGGCTCCTCTCTGGCAGCATCAAGATGAACAACAAACCCCTCTTCCTGCACCACGTCATCATGCACGGCATCCCCAACTTTGAATCGAAAGGCGGTAGGTGCCCCTGAGCCTTTGCTCCTTGTTCTCCAAGGGGGTTACTTTTCACAATATCCTGAGCAATCTGAATGCTTTCTATCCTTCTCCTCTCTAGAACTGTTCTCTTCTCTTTAGTAGGGTGCTACTGTGCAGGAATGCGCTCTGGGGTTGCTCCCCCTTAGGGCTGGATACTGATCAGCAATAAAGGCTTTTCTGATGGCTTTTTGGAGAATGGCACCAGACTGGGTTTTGGGCAGGGGAGGCAGTACCTACTGGATGCTGATGCCTGCTGGGGCAGTTGGAGGAGATGCCATACTCAGAGCCTATTAGGCTCCATCTCACTTCCACTGCTAGCCCCACGTGTGTCCTATAGGACCCAGTTGGGCTCTGGGGGCTCCCACACTGCTCTCAGCCCTGTGTAGTCAGGAGCATCCCTTTCTGCCCATCCCAGATGTTGCCCGCTGCTGGAGGCCTCACCAGTGCGGGCTGGCTGGGGTGGGAGTGGCTGTTTGCCTTGGCTCTGTCCCTGTTTGGATTTCTACCCCGTGACTAATCCCTGCCCCTCCACCCTGCCGGCTAAAAACGTGCCTTCTCTCCCTCATTGATGTCTTCCAGGTTGTCGGCCCTTCCTGAAGATCTACCAGGCCATGCAGCCTGTCTACACATCAGGGATCTAGTAACTATCTCTGCATGTTTGACAGTGTGCTCCCCTTTCTGTCCAGCTGGGGAGGTGGCTTGCAGCTTGGAGGAGGGATGGAGATATTTCAAGGCCATATCTCCAGTGATCCCAGTGCTTCTTGATTCCCGCCAGTTGGGGAAAAAAAGGGACTCCCTACTTCCTTGGAGGGAGGAACTGGCCATACTGGGCTGTACTGGCCTGGCCCAGTCTGCTGGAGGGCTGTAGTGACTCTGAGCATCAGCAGAGGGAGCCTGGAGCTGTGCAGAGCCTGGGGCTGGGGACACCTCACCGTTCCCTGGGGGCAGAGGCGGTTCTCCTGCCGCTGGCCAGAGACATGCTCCTCCTGCCAGGGCTGCTCCCTTCTGGGTAAAACCCATCTCTGTGCTGCAGCATGATGTGAGGCACTTCTCTAGTAATGGTTCTCCCTCCCTATAGGAATCCTGTAGGGCTGATGCCCTGCTAGCACCCTGCTGGGGGGCGCTTGGGTACAGAGCATATTGCAAGGTGGCTGTGAAGAGCATCTTCATCAGAGCCTGCAGAACAGTCTCCCTCTCTTCCTCCCCCAGAATAGTTTTCCACTTTTTAACCTCTGCACTACTTACCCAATACCATTTTGCTGATGCTACCACACGGAGCTGGGTTGTGTCCCTGTTCCCAGCCCCAGGGCCCCTGGGAGCAGTCAAAGAAGCTAATTTCTCCAGCTGCCTGGATGCTCTGCTGGGGCCGCATCCCATATGGATCCCCCAGCTCCTGGCCCCACACCCAGCCTTCAGATGGGCCCCTTTAAGGGGAACAGAGCCCATTGCCTTTGGGGTATTCCCATCCAATCCCCCTGAACCAAGAACTCCTATCCCCGCCATCCATCTATCCCCGTTAGCTGAGATTTACTGCCACCCCAGCCTCGCCTTTCAGCTTTTAATAGACTGTTTATGGGACACCAGTAATAAACTCCAGGTTTATCTTGCCTGTGAAATCCAACTCCCTTCTTCCCGCATCCCCTGTGCTTGTCCCCTACTGCTGAGCGCTGACGCCAGTGCTCACAGGAAGCTCCCTGCTGCATGGTGGGGTTGCAGGCAGGAAAACTGAGGCAAGGGGAGCCCTGTGCTTTGAGCCCCTGACTGGAGGGATTGGGTGGAAGGGGGCTGGTGGAGGCTGGGTGATGTGGGGGCTCATGTCCTCACACTGTCCTTCTCCACAGCAATGTGCAAGGGGACAGCCAGACGGGCATCTGCATCACCATCGAGCCGGGGCTGCTGCTCAAAGGCGATATCTTGGTAAGGAGCTCACCCCATCCCACAAGGGGAGCTAGGGATCAGTGGTCCTCGTGCCCTAAGGTCATGCTGGCAGCCTGGAGGCTCGTTTAATCCCTGCTGTCCCACAGCTCAAGTGCTACCACAAGAAGTTCCGCAGCCCAACCCGTGATGTGATTTTCCGCGTGCAATTCCACACTTGCGCTGTGCACGACTTGGACATCGTCTTTGGCAAGGAGGACCTGGATGAAGCATTCAGAGGTAACTGCGCTGTCTGATGCAGCCTCTCCCTCTTTTCTCCCAGTTTTCCACTCCTGCAGCTCCGGTTCTGCTCTCACTGCCTGGGAACAATTAGGGTATGCAGCCCCCACAGACCAGAATGACCATCCCCCATCTGCCAGGCTGCGTGAGACTGGGCTTTCCTGCTGATCTAGGGAAAGGGTTTGGTGGTGGGCAGCCCTCTTCCCATTCCTGACCATGGTGGAGATGAACCAGGGCCATCCTGATCTGTATGATGGGTGTGGTGCCAAGTGGGGACAGATGACAGCATCATCCCAAATCTGGATATCGTTGCCTAAGGATGTTGCTTGAGCTGGTTGAGGCGGTCAGCTGGCTGGGTGGTGAGGTACTGGAACAGATTGCCTGGACAAGTTTTGAATGCCCCATCTTGAAGGCTAGGTTGGATGGAGCCCTGGGCAACCTGATCTAGTGGCTGGCAGCCAGCCTATGGCAGGGGGGTTGGAAGTGGATGATCTTTAAGGTCCCCTCCAACATAAACCATTCTGCAGGGCAGGTGCCCTGTGCTTTGTGCAGGTCTGTTATGCTTGTTTGTGTGCTGTTGGAAAGACAGATGGTGATATCCCTTTGCTCTGCTCTCTTCCTGCCAGATGAACGCTTCCCTGAATATGGAAAGGTGGAGTTTGTGTTCTCCTATGGCCCTGAGAAGATCCAAGGTAAGGCTGGCTCAACCCGCAAGGAGGATCTACATCCCCAAAAGTACAGCCCTAGGGCAATCCTTCCCATAGGACCATAGAATCTTTAAGGTTGGAAAAGATCTGTAAGATCAGCCGGTCAAACTGCCCACCTACCACTAATGTTGCCTGCTAATTGTGTCACTTGGTACCATGTCTACCCTTTCGTTGAGCAACTCCAGGGATGGTGCTCCACCACCTCCCTGGGTAGCCTGTTCCAATGCCCAACCGCTCTTTCTGATAAGAAATTCTTCCTAATATCTAACCTGAACCTTCTCTGGCACCATTAGAGGCCATTCCCTCTGGACCTATTGCTAGTTACCTTGGAAAAGAGGCTGACCATCCACCTCTCTGTCCCAAGGCAACTCGCCCACAACCCTCCTACCTTATTTCCCCTTTTTCCATCCCCTGTGCCATCTCTTGGCCCCATCCCTCATGTGCCAGCTCTGTTTTCACTCCAGTGGACTGTCCTTTGTCCTCCCAGGCATGGAGCACCTAGAGAATGGCCCCAGCGTCTCAGTGGACTACAACACATCTGACCCGCTCATCCGCTGGGACTCCTACGAGAACTTCAACATCCAGCGTGAGGACAGTGCCGAGGGGGCCTGGGCTGAGCCAACACTGCCGGGGAAACATCTGGAGAAAGGTCAGAGCCGCAGGTGGCCAGCAAGGCTACGGGATGTCACCATACCTTGGGGAACAATGGTGCTGCTTTTTGTGGGGAGCGAGGCCAGGTTTCCGCCTCCACAGCCCTATTCCCTCCCTCGCTAGGTCTGGCTGCAGCAGGCTGGCATGGTGGCTGTAGGGCTGGGGCTGCCGGTGTCTGAGGCGGCAGTGCGAGGGGGTCCTTGTTTATGGTTGTTCTTGCCTTATTTGGTCAGAGAATTGCACACCAACATTTTTGGCACACCAGGCGCAAGCAAGTGGTGGTGGCGGGGCGGGGGGGTGGAGGTTGGCATGGGGGGGGGAGGGGGAGATGAAACGGG
>NW_024884844.1:321753-397150 GCF_019232065.1 Centrocercus urophasianus
GGGGGGGGGAGGGGGAGATGACACGGGACCAGCACCGGGGTGGGATCAACCGCCGCACTGCTGCTTTGCCACTGCTGCTCCCTGACGTCTGGTGAAGGCTCCTGGAGGAGGTGGCAGCCTGGAGGTCAGGATTGGCTACAAACCGGTGGGTTCCCCTTCTCGCTCTCACTCTGTTTGGGGTCCGTGCTGGGAGCAAAGAGGCTGCTGGGCTGGGAGGTGACCCCATGGTGGATAGCAGGGGGTCCACCAGGGGTGGTGCCTGTTCTGGTGCTTGCCACCTGTCTGCTTATCCTCATGGATGTGGGGGGGAAACTGAGGTGCAGTGAGGTCCTTGGTTGACTGAGCAAATATCCTCATTTCGCTCTCTGGCCCAGCTGGGCTGTTTCACAACCCGCTCTGCTGGCTTTATCTATGTCCTCGCCTGGCCTAGGCTGCTCTGTGGTTATCAGGGAGAGCGGGGTGCACTGGGACCCCCCCATTTCCATCCCACTGCATGTCATTGGTTCCTACACAGTGGCTTGCAGCTCCGCCTGCCCTCCTGTCTCCTCCTCAAAGAGGCTTTGGGGTCATTCTGACTCTGTAATGAGTTCCCTCCGTACTTACAGCAACTGAGAAAGCTAAGGGAGGGGATGGCTGTTATTGGAGTTCAGATCTCCCCTGTTCAAGGTGGGTGAAGGATGTTCTGCCCTTCCTGGTGGGGCCAAACTGGGTCCAGGGAACAGCCGGAGCACTGTGGGTTTTGCAGCTTATTGGAGAGTTGCTGCAGTGAGATTTTTGGGGTACTGCACACTGGCAATGTAGATGGGGAGTGATTATTGATTGGTTTGGTTTGGCTGAGATCATTGCCAGTGGAGAGGAGTGCTGGGGTTGGCACGGAGATAGGGGGTTATCTCCAGGACCTGGATGTGTGGCTGTGGTAGGTCAGAGCAGGGGGACAGAGGTTTCTGCCATGCTGGGGCAGCATGAAGTTGTGCCAAATGGCCATGTGTGTTCCTGACCCAGTGAGTTCCATTACCACTGTCCCTTGGGCCCGCTTACCCCACTGAACCTGGTATCCATCCCTGCCTTCCCCTGTACAAGCCCTGTCTCCACTGCTGGAATGGGGACTGCTGAGGCTGGGCCAAGCCCAACATCTGTATGGGGCTTGCTAAATCCTCACCTGAGTAATGCTGCTGGCCCCTGGCTTGGCTGTGCTCATGTGCCTATGCTTCGCTCCCACCATGTCTGTGTCTGGGATGGCACAGTGAGGGTGTGAGCAGGCATGTTTATAGGGGGTGCCAGCAACTTGCATCAGCCCTGGCTGAAAAACATCCTGGGGTGATGCTGGTGCCCTCCTGCCTCCCCATCCCATTCAGGGAACAGTTTGGGCATCAGTCTTGTACCTTTCCATGATCACAGAGTCCCTGGATTGGGTCAGTGCCATGGATTTGTCCCCACCATGGGGTCAGTGCCACAGGTTTGTCTATATGATGGGGTGGTATCTTGCTGGGCTCCTGCCTTGGGCCCGCTTGGACAGCTAGGGCATATGGAGCAACAGGCGAGCCGAGCTGTGTGAAGGCGGGGAGCCAGATGGGGCAGGCTGGGGCTGTTAAAGCCATCGGTGGAGCATTGAGGCTCTCCCCCCTGCGCCTGGCTCTGTCCCCTGGCTGGGCTCAGCAGGGAGGGAGCCGCTGGCTCTGCTCTCGCTTTCGCCAGCTGACTAAAGCTGAAGGAATCTGCTTCCCCCTCCCCATCCCGCCCATCTCCGCTGCTCTGCACTCCGACCGCAGCGAGGTAAGGGCTCAGCGAGTGGGTGTTGGAGGGCATGGAGGGCTGGGGCTGAATCCAGGGGCAGTTTCTCCACTTTTCTTCTGGTTATTCCCCATGGGGTAATGGCGAAGCATCTGTGGGTTGGCTGGACGGTCGAGCTGGAGTGTGGGGGTCACAGCAGGATGCAGGAGGGGTGCTCGGCAGGCAATAGGAACTCAGTCTCTTCTCTTTCCTCTTTAAACAGTCCTTAAACTGATGGAGTGTGTCTGAGGGGTTCTTGGTGTGCCCAGAGCTGTGGAACCAAGGGTGAAAAATCAAAAGGTGAAAAGCAAGGAAAAAAGGTGTCCAAGGATGCATGGTGCACACTGGTTTTTGGGGAAACCAGGCTCTGAGTTGAGGGCTTGGGTGGAAATGCTGCTCCCATTGTCATTCGTGGAGGTATGAGAGATGTGCGTTTTGGGGAGAGTGGAGAGGAGGTCACGTTTGGCTGATGGGGCCATTGGAAGGGTTTCTGTGCCTTTTGAGCTGGGCACTTGTTTAAGAAGGAGAAACTCGCATCTCCAGCCAGAGCTTTGGGTCTGCCTCCTTAAAGCATGACGTGATGCCCGAAAGGCCATCCCTCTCCTCCCACGCGGAATGTGTCACGGCTTTCTGGGGACAGGTGTGACGTGACGCCAGAGTTAGGCAGGGCTGGGGGGGCTCTCGAGCTGGAGAGTCCCTGGGCTGGGGGCCTCCTGCAGTGGGCGATGCGGTGGTGTGAAGGGAGCAGGCTGTCTGTCCGGCTCGTTTTGGGGAATCTGTCCATATGTCTGCAATGCCGAAGAAATGGTTAATGCGGCGCTGCGCTGGCTGCCTCTGGAGGAAGTAGTTAATATTCATAACCAGGAGCTGTCTGTCCGGCTGTCCTCCCTGCCCTCCCTCCATGGCGGCTCGCCCCTCGCTGGGTTAAACAGGGCTGGGGTTCCAGCAGCCCCCAAACGCCTCCCCACTGCCTCTCCTCTGTGTGGTCTGGGCAGAGGGGAGGGAACCGGCACCTCCTCGCCTCCAGCCTCTTCTGTCCTTCCCTCCTCCATCCCGCCCTCTCTCCCTGCTGCTGCTGCGCCAGGTCTGAGCCCTACGGTCCCCCCACTGTGTTTGGGGTGCCCCTAAATTGGCCCCGGGGACACAGCGTTACAGTGGGGAATAGCTCCGTGAGAGGGAAAGCAAAGCCAAAAGGACAAACACCAGCCCAAAGCCAGCTCCGGCCATCAGCTCCTGTCCTGGACGGACGCACAGAACTGGCTTCAGGCACTTCTTGAGCTGCCACCGTGCCAGGTCCCCTGGAAGGAGCGAAGGAAAGGGATTTTGCTGCCCGCTCCTTCTCTTCGTTCAGGATCTTTTCTTCTCTGTGCCCTTTGGTAAGTCCTGTGCTTGCTTTTCTTTGAGCTGGATGGACTGGGAGAGGGGAGGGTTTAGGGTGGGGGGGAATGGAATTCATAGCCATGGTGACCCCTGGCTCAGGGGCTGGGGTTACTTCTTGCCATCGTATCTGGGCACATGAAATAGACCAGAACTGGGGAGAGGTGAGCTCTTTCCTGGTTTCTTTATCCCATGTGGTCCTGCCTGCTGGGGCAGTGGCAGCAAATGAGATGCTGCTGGGGACTGGTTTGGGGGAGATTTGTTAGTATCCCAGCTTTGTCCTCAACACGAGTGAAGGATTTGTGTGGGAGCATGGTGCTGCGTGGGGCACAAACCTGTGACAGGGTTCTGGGATCTGCGGTATGTGTTCTTTACCACCCACTGAGCTGAGCCCCTCTCCTGATGTTACTTGCTGTGGGCTGGGTTTTCTCCCAGTCTGAGTGAGGGAGAAGGACCCCCAGGCTCTATGCCAGCCAGCCCTGAGCTATACTGGGAGCTGAGCTTGGGCAGACGCGCAACCCTCTGGGCTGGAGTTGTGCTGACCTTCAGGACGAAGCCTGACCTTGCCGGGAGTTGTGGCCACCTGCAAACAGAGACTTGGATTCCTGCTGCTTTGGGTATGGCAGTGTTGGCTGAGGCAGCCTGTACCCTCCTCTCTTGCTGGTTTCTGGGGGAGTTTGTTTAATTTGTCATCACAGTATGGTCCTGGAGTGCTATGGAGAGGTGGCAGGGAGCAGCAGCTTCACCTCTTGTCATCAGAGCCCAGGGGTGGCATGGGGTTGAGGACAGGGTGTGCAGTCTGGTGTGGGGCAGGGGGCATGACCTTCCTCCTTGCCACGCCAGTGCCACTCTTGGGATGGAGGTCATCAAGCTGCTGTGTCCTCATCAGGCTGAAGGGTGCAAGGCAGGTGGGACAGGCACTTATGGTGAGCTGTGCCCCTTGCAGACCCTGCTTTCAAGATGTTTCGTCCAGCAGCGGGGCGGTTCCCAGCCTACAGACTAATTAAAGCCTTTCCCATCTATTTTTTTTTCCCTTGGAGCCACGTGCTTCCATTTATATTTATTTATTCCCTTTTCCTCTCTATTCCCTTGCCCTGTTTATCCCAGCCTCCTTCGGCTCTTCCCCTATTTTTTGGGACCGGCCAGCACCCATCACTGCCATCAGACAAGGGCTGGGCAATGTCCCAGCTCTAGGCGATGTCTCAGTCTCTCCAGTGTTGACGCTGCCCCTGGACACGGTACTTTTTCCTTTCTTCCTCCACTGGAAGGGATTCCCTCCCTCTTTCCCCCTTTCCCTTCTGTGAGTCAAATGCTGCCGGTTCCTTGCTGCGTGGAGGAGCACGAAAATTCTCATCCCTTCACACTGCGTGCCCAGAGGGGACCCTGCTTTCCCTGCTGCATCACCCCACCTTTGAGGCCAGGGGGATATTTGGGGCTCAGCTGCCTTCCTGGGTTGCCAATAGGGACCTGCAAGTGGAAAACTGATGCTGAGAGGGCTATTCTTGTGGTTGAAACAGGCTGGCTGGGTAGGTTGTGTGCTGGGCATTGTGCATGGTGAGGAGGGGCCGTGGCGTGGGGTGAGTGCATCCCCGTGGGCAGGCAGGGATTGGCTGACACGGCCCTGTGCCCCAGCTCAGGACTGGCTTTCGGAAGTGTTTTGCTCACAGATAGGAGTGCTCTGATTTCACACTATCGCATTAGGGCTGTCTTCCGCTCCTGAGTCAGCCGCTTGGCCCCCAGCCAGCGAAGAGTCATTTTTTCCTCCAAAAGAAAGTGTTTAATGCTGCTCACAGCCCCTTCCAGGAAACCTTGTCGGGGAGCTGGAAAAACAAGAGTCTGTAGCCCAGCCGGTGCTGTGCGTGCTGCTGAGGGGGAAAGGCATGGTAAAGGGGGCTGTCCTCAGTGCCACTGCAGTGGCCAGGGTCTCACTTCCACCTTAAGGGTTGGATGACTCATTGGGAAGTGGTGGTGGTGGGATCTGGGGGGGGCTTGGGGCAGGGTATGAAACCAGTGGTGACATTGCTGTAATACAGTTTTGGGTTGTGCAGTGTCTCGTGCTTCCCCAGGGAGGAGTTGCTGTATGCTTGGGGTTGGGGAGAAATACTGCTTGTGTGGGAGCTTCTGGCCACTGGAGAAGGCCTGGAGCAGATCCACCCGCCCTGAAAGAGGAAGGGAAGGAACTGAAAGGGTGGGAGCCTTGCTGTAGCCAGGGAAGAAAATGTCAAGGATGGGTGGCTGGGCTGGATCCATGCATGGTCTGTGAGGAGAGTGGGAGGAAAGAGCAGGTAGGAGGGGACAGATGGGTCTTCGGTCTATCTGTCTTTGATGCCAGACTGAGTGCATCTCCTCTTTGCCTGACCTCCTGCGGTCTGTGTGCATGCATTGCCCCCACGGTCCCCATTTGCCCTCCAGTGCCCCGATGTGTCCCTTTGGGTGCAGCTGTTAAGCGACGTCCAATGGTATCAGCAGCCCCAGCCCTCCCCACCGCTGGGGCCGGGAGGAGAACAGCCACGGACTTTGCACGGAGCAGGGGGGCTGTTTGCTGGATGTCGGCGGAGCATGCGGTGCTTGCGGGGCAGGGAAGGACGGCACGGAGCCACGGGGGCGCGGGGAGGGTGCCTGGCACCGGTGTCTGTGCATGGCGGCGCCCGCGGGACCGCGCCAGGTGCGGAGGAGACGGCCATGCTGGTAGTTAAGCACTCCGGCGGCACGGAAGAGATCGAAACCACCGGCTAATGGGACCCATTAGCTACGTGCAGAGAGCCAGCCATTGATCTGGGGTCTCGTGTTCGTTTCTCCCCTTGCAGAGGTTGGGCACACACAAGGGCCCCTGGACGGGAGCCTCTACGCTAAAGTGAAGAAGAAAGACTCCCTGCACGGCAGCATCGGCGCTGTCAACACCGCCCGCCTCCCCCTCTCGGCAGCCCCCAACCACGTTGAGCACACACTGTCGGTGAGCAGCGACTCGGGCAACTCCACCGCCTCCACCAAGACCGACCGGACGGATGAGCCGGGGGCTCCCGGGGCACCCGGTGGCCACGCGGTGCTGAGCCCCGAGGAGAAGCGGGAGCTGGACCGTCTCCTGGTCGGCTTTGGCTTGGAGAGCGCAGCGCCCATGCACAACCACGCACCGGGCCCCGAACCTGCCCGCATGCCCGCCGGGCCGGGCCGACATGTAGTGCCAGCCCAGGTGCACGTCAATGGTGCTGGCACACCACTGCTGGCTGAGCGGGAAACGGACATCTTGGATGATGAACTGCCCAACCAGGATGGGCACAGCGTGGGCAGCCTGGGCACGCTCTCGTCCTTAGATGGTACCACCACTGCCAGCGAGGCTGGCTTCCATGAGGCGCCACGTGTGGGCAGCCTCTCCTCCCTGCCCAATGGCCCAGCTAGCTACAATGGGGCTGAGAAGATGCTGAAGGAAGGGCTTTATGAGGCTGAGCCTCTCTCCAACGGTGCCTACCCCTACAGCAACCAGAATACCCTGATGGGCCACCCCCTCCGTGACCCGCTGACTCACTTACGGCCCTCAGCGTCCGGGCAGGAGCACCTGGCTGGGTACCCACAGCGGCAGCCAGCTTCAGCTTCACCGGCCTGGCTCCAGCCTCCGGTCCCCCAGCCCTACCTGTACGGTTATGACCTACCCAGTGCCCACCGCTCACAGTCTTTTCCAGCTGTAGGGACAGCCAAGTATGAAGCAAACCCGGCATTACCACAGGCTCCAGCTCGCAGCACCAGCAGCCGGGAGGCTGTACAGCGGGGCCTGAATTCCTGGCAGCAGCAGGGCGGCAGCCGACCTCCATCCCAGCTTCATGATGGTGGGTTGGAAAGCCACAGCCCCAGCCTTTCCAGCTGCAGCCCCCAGCCCAGCCCGCTGCAGCCCATGCCCCCGCACAGCCACAGCATGCCCGAGTTCCCCCGGGCTCCATCACGCCGAGAGATCGAGCAGTCCATTGAAGCACTTGATGTCCTCATGCTGGATCTTGCACCCTCCGTCCATAAGTCACAGAGTGTCCCTTCCACAGCTGCTCGCCAGGACAAGCCGGCTGCCATGCTCTCCTCATTATCTGCACAGCCACTCAGTGGTCACTATGCTCAGCCAGCCCCACAGGTGGTCCAGCCCAGGTCCTTTGGCACCTCTGTGGGCACTGATCCCTTGGCCAAAGCCTACTCACCTGGTCCACTGGTTCCCGCGGCTCGAAGTTCTGTAGAACCAAACTACACCGTGCATGAGTACCGGGAAACCTATACTCCCTATAGCTACCAGCCGGTGCAGGAGCCTCGGAGCTATGGCAGTGCACCATCGAGCATCCTTCCGCTCAGCGCCTCATACAGCCCTGCAGGGTCTCAGCAGCTTCTCGTCTCCTCCCCGCCATCCCCCACTGCAACAGCACAAAGCCAGCTGCCCCACAAGGGACTGGAGAGCTATGAAGACCTGTCGAGGTCGGGAGAAGAGCCTTTGAATCTGGAAGGGCTGGTGGCCCACAGGGTGGCAGGTAGGACGCTTTGATTCCTTGGGGGGACAGGGAGGGGACGTGCGTCCCAAGCAGCTGCAACCCACAAGGGTGGTGTGGGGATGAGGTTGGTGTTGGCACCCTGCATGGTGGCAGTGAGGATGGGGGATGGTGACTCCTCATCTGTGCTGGATCAAAGCCTGGGACTGAGCCAGCACTGATCCTGGGGGGGGGGGGGGCAGCCTCTGCTGCTTGTTCAGCTCCCTCTGGCACAGCTCACCATGTCAGGGTTGCCATGTGGGGCAGGAAGAGGCAGCAGCATCTGGGAGACTATGCTCTGCCTGCCTGCCCTTCTCTCTAGCTCTGGGGGTTTTGAGGACACTGAGGGTCCCACCCAACCCAAGAGCTGCTGCAGCGCTGGTGCCTTCACTCCTGCTGCTCAAGCGAGCAGTTGTTTCGTTGCGGAGCGACATTTGGGAAAGTTTGGGGATGTGTCCAGGCTTGGGGCCAGCTTGTGATGCTGGGGCTTGGCAGCTCCGTCCGTTCCAGCTCTGCGCTCAGTCCAGAAACTCGCCCGGTATTGAAGGGAGGGGGAAGAGGGCTTGGCTGGAAAAATCCAACAGTGGCAACCCATCCAGCCCTGGGGCTGAGTCACCACTGCCCCAGGGCGGGGGGCAGCAGTGTGGGGCAGAACAGGGGCATTGGGTGAAGTTTGCATCCATCCAAACCCCATCTTGAGAGTTCAAGATCCACAGAGCTATTCAGGGAGTCAGGGCTTTAAACAAACCCAAGGGTATGGAGATGCCCAAACTTTACTGTGTATCTAGGCTGAACGTTTTAAGAAGATCCCACCCCTGAAACCACTGAGCAGCTACCAGTAGGAGAAGAAGTAGAGTGAAAAAGAGGAGAGCCCTCAGAGGAGGAGGGATACTGTTTGGGGTGTGTGGGAAATGGATGTTTGATGGCATCTATTGGAAATCCTGTGTCAGAGCAGGGGGTCAGGGCAGGGTCCTGGGTACTGGCCTGGTATTCAGTCCCACCTCAGTGACCCATGGAGGAGAGATGAATGGGGATGGCCCCAGCCTGTGTCCACCTGTCCCCAGTCTGGCTGTCTGTGCCAGTGGGGACAGAGCAGGCGGGCTGACCCCTGGCCAGGGACAAAGTGTCCCCAAGCCAGCGCTGGGCCTGGGAAGGGGACGCTGTTGGAAGTCAGGCACGGACGGGTTTGTTTACATTCTCTGCTGCTATAAATTGCCTGCGTGTCCTGGCACAGTGATGAGGAGCATCTCGCATCACCTCCACCCCAGCACCCCAGTTCTGCTGTGCTTCAAGTCCCCTTCCTCCATCCTTTCATCTCATGATGGATGGGCCCTGTTTGGTGCCATCCTCGAGGGGATGGTGTCAGGGCTTTGATGGCATTGCACAAGGACATGTGTGGCTGGGAGCCACAGCGTTCCCAGTTGGTGTATAAGCAGTGCCTGGAGCTATAGGGGAGGGGTGAAGTGAAGCAATGTTCCTGGCAGTTTGGGTGATGTGAGGGGCAGCTCCAAGTAGGGCTTAAGCTCCCTTGCATCCCTGGTGACCTCAGGCTCGTCTCTTGGAGTCTGACTAATCATCTCTTGTTTTCTCTCTCTCTGTCTCCCTGTTGTATCTCGTGACATTTGTCCTGTCTGCCCCTTCCTTTCCCCATGGGGTCCGTGTGTGTCCCTGTGACCTCCCACACTCCTTGCACCCTGTCCTGGTATGCTGGCAGAGTACAACGCCAAGCTCAGGGACCTCAACAAGAGCACCAAAGCCCCCCGTCCTCCTCTGAACCAGCAACGGTCCTCCTCCGGTTTGTTCATTCCACCTCCCTCCTTCCTCCTTCTCAAGACTTCTTTCTCCTTTCTTCCTCCTTCCTTCCTTCTTCCTTTTCCTCCTTTCTTTTTCCTACTCCTCTTTCCTTCTCCTTCCTGTCTCCTCTTTTGTTCCCTCTCTTTCCTCTTTTCCTTTCTTCCCTCTCTCTTCCCCCTCCTTGCCTGCATGCCGAGTGCACTGTGTGTTGCATGAACGTGGGATGGAGGGAGGGCAAGCCCCACAGGAGGATGGAAGAGGTCTGAGCCTACCAAGCCCTTGGCACAGCGGGACATGGCTAAATTGGTCCTGGGGTTGTCCCCAGCTGGGCTGGATTCTGGTCTGTGGTGTTGATGTGAATCCTTTTGGGATGGACTGGAAAATTGAAGGCAAGGTTGAATGCTGGAGTGTGCTGCTCACAGCAGGGACGCTGCATCGGTGCTGTGGTTCTTTTTGGGATGAAACATTGATGCCACACTGATGAAGCACTCTAGGATGGAGGAGAGCAGTAGATGTGTCTGTGACTGGAGGGATGGAAAAATTTGGGTCTTGCGGTGAGCACTACAGGGCAGAATTCGCTGCTGTTCTCCATGTTGAGAGGGAACAAGTTTTTACCTCTGTCTGGTCCTGAGAGTGACATCACACTGGGGAAGGGACAGCAGTATGGGCACAGAGTGGGGGCAGGATGCTGTATTCTCCATTTTTGGCCACTCTGGATGTGCTGTGATGAGGCATGCTGCTCCTGCAGAGGGACAAGGCGTCCTTGGGGAACTGCTGTGTGGCCAAGCGGGCCTGCACATCTGCCGAGGGGGCACAGCTTTGCGGGAAAGGAGGGTTTATTTTTCAAGCATAGTTTCCAGCACATAAATCACCCAGGGGTCGGGAGGCCGTGCGCAGAGCCTGGGTTTCCTCCAGGCTTCGCTCCGAGCTGCTTGTGAAGTTTCCCACTCCTGACTCCTGAACAATGAGTCCCTTTTTTTCCCCTCCTCCCTCCCCTCCCTGCCGTCCCCGTCTGTTTTCCATTTCTGGGGAGTGAAGCAGCAAAAAGCTTGCGAGCTGCTGGGCATTTGAGCGCTGAAAAGCAGCCTGGCCTTGGGACTGGCCCCACATTCCCCTCTCCATCCCCATGCAGTAGCTCAGGGTTGGGACGCCCCAGTGCAGCAGTGCTGGGGGACAGCCTTGGAGCACAAGGTGCCCAAAGCAAGCCAAGACAGGCGAGTGCAACTGGAGGAGCCCAAGGAGCTGGACAGAAGGTTTGGGGTGACCTGGTGCGATGCTCCCCCTGCAGCACAGCATCCCCGCGACTCCCCTAAGGGCTCTGAGCTGCTGGCCCCCGAGCACCTGCAGAAGGGATTGAGGAGTTGTGTTTCAAAGCTGCTCCGAGTGGAATTTTCCAGGCCGCCTCCGCGGCTCGAGCCAGCCCCGTTGGCTCGCGTCCCCCGCCTCTCAGCCGGGCCGCTGCTCCCCAGAGCGTTGATTTTATTGTTGCTGCCATTAACTGCGCTGATTAGTTCAAAATGCACCCGGCCACCTCCCTCCCTCCCTCCCTCCCTCGCTGCCGGAGGAGCCAGGGGCTGCGGCAGTGCACTATGCGAGTGCAGGGGTGGACGGGAGGAGAGGTCAGCAGGCGCAAGGCGCAGAGCCTTGATGAGCAGGAGGAGCAGCTGATGGCCGCCTGCACTCCACCAGCCCGTGGGAAAGGAGTTGGTGTTGGAGAAGTGCATTTCCTGGAGTGTTCTGCTGGCCTCTTGTTGTTTTTTTTTTTTTTTTTTTTTTCCACTTTTTCCATTTCTTTTTTTCCTGTCCCTTTTTCTCTCTTTACCCTGCTGCAATGCCTTTCTCAGCAGGGCGCGTGGGAAGAGTAGAGGGGACAGTGCTGTCACCTTTGCCAGTCCCTTGTGTCACCTCAGCAGCACGTCTGAAATTGGGGATCTCCTTGCTGCTATGCAGGTCCCCAGGATGGTCCCCAGAGGGGCTATGAGTTGTGCTCTGCGTGGCCCCCACTGAGCCCTCTGCACCAAACCCAGCACCACAGCCACCCTGGGCACTTCTTTGTTGGAGAAGCTTCAGTGCTGGGCTGGGTGGAGTGAAGGTTGTGTTTGGGCCACATCCCTCAACCCACTCTTGAAGCTCCTTTGTCCCCATTCCTGGTCTTTCTCCCAGCCCACTGAGATCACTGGTGTGAGCTAACCAACCTCAGGCAGCCAGGACCCTACGTGCTACACTGAGCTCTGGCCTGCTTGCAGAATGTTCTGTGATGCTCACACCTCACACAGCTGATGCTAGGGAATGCTATGGACTCAGCTCAGGACTCACAGTGCTTGGTTGGGATAATGCAGTGAACTAGCCACAGCCCTGGCTTGCTTTTTCTCTTGTCCCTTTGCTGCTGCTGCTGCTGCTGAGCAGATCTGATCTGGCTCAAAACTAGCCCTGCTGCCGTGGGGTGGGAGCAGGTGAGTGCTGAATCTGCTGTCTCTGCCGGGCAGAGCCCCTTCTCCAGACCATCTTGGATCAGTCGTGGAGCATCTCCCAGCAACCCTATCCCAGCTGGCACCTCCTCACCCATCTCCCGTGCCTTGTGCTTGCCTGTAGGGGTGCAGTCCCGGGAGAAGTCCCCAGAGGAGAGCACCGTCTCTGCCCGAAGGCGAACCCCCAGTGACAGCCACTATGAGAAGAGCTCACCGGAACCCAGTTCTCCCCGCAGCCCCACTGTCCTCTCACCTGAGGTGGTCAGCACCATTGCGGCCAACCCTGGAGGAAGGCCCAAGGAGGTGCGCTGGGTACTGGTGCTGGGGGTGCTGATGGGGAGAGGGAAGGCTGGGAGGCAGCATTCTGGAGGGTTGGGGGTTTAACGATGCGTTTTTGGTGAGGAGGTAAAAACTTTCCCTCTGGAGGTTTGTGCCCATTGTACAGATGGGACCAACCCTTTCTCCTGCTCTCCCCCCCAGCCTCACCTCCACAGCTACAAGGAAGCCTTCGAGGAGATGGAGAATGCCTCCCCCAGCAGCCCGACCTCCGGCGGTGGTGAGATTTCTCCCCCCACCCCAGCCTTCCCTGTCTCGCCACAAACCCCTTACTCCGACTCCCGTAAGTGCTGCGGCTCCGGGAGGTGGAAGGGCTCAGTGGGTGGCTTTCATCAAACCAGAAATTTGCCAAGGGTCAGACAGCTCCGGGCTCCATACACCCACTGCCACGATAATCGCTCACTCCTCTTTTCCTTCCTCCTCCTCCTCCTCCTCTCTCCTTCACATCCCATCATCTGCATCCCACTCTTGGCACTGCCCTGTTGGCTTTTCCCCATCCTCCACTCACTGGGGTGTTTCTGGGATGAGGAGAGGAGCAGGGTCAGAGAGATGGCACCATCCCATTCCTACACCTCCCCATCTTTTCTACCAGCATGGCACAAAAGCTATAGAGCAATAAGGGGACAGCAAGGGATGTAGGTCAGAGGCTCAGGGTAGACTCTTGCACACTATCCCACTTCCCACTCACTGTTTTTAGGGCAGGAATGGCATAGGGCTGCAAAGAGTGTTGCATGTGTTCTGTCTCTACTTCTCTGGTTCCTTTCTAACTAACCTCGGTTGTGCAGTTGTGGTGGGTTTGTGGGGACCGGGTTTGTGTGACTGGCTCTGGTGATGACCCCCTGTGCAATGGAGCAGCTGGTCAACTGGGAAACCCATTAAAAAGATGCCCTCTCTGCCCTCCCAAAATAACCTTCTGTAGGCTGACCACACAGAAGGATGCTTTAGGGCTGGCAGTCAGTCTGTGTCCTGGTCCCACTCGGCAATGCTGATGCCCTTTGCAGATCAGGCTGCTTCCCCCACACTGCTACTGTCTATCTACTGATGTTCCTGTTTCATGGGATGTAGTGATTGGAGTGTGGGAATGTCCCGGGGCATTTGGCAACTCAGAAATGGCCCCGTTGTTCCTCAGGCCCAGCAGGCCCTTGGCAGAGGGACAGTGACTCATTTTGGGGGATGAGTCACTCGCAGAAGTGACAGAACAGCCTGGCAAGGGAGGTGGCCCAGAGGCAGCATTTATTGTCCAGTTTGAAAGTCAAGGAGGAATTTTGAAGCTCAAGCTCTCAGGCTGCACTAGAGTTTCACCAGGGGTGATGCAGGAACTGTTCCTCTCCATGGGGACACCGCTGTCCCTGCCCCTGGGAGAACCCCATATTTTTTCTGCCAGCATTGAGAAGGGACCAGACTGGAGGAAATCAGTTTTTGGGAAATCAGCCACCTGCCAAAGCTAGGTTTCACAGTGACTTGGCTGCTCCAGCCTGAGGCTGCTCTGAGATGTGGCCTCAGGGGTGGGGATTGCCTTTCCTACCACCCACCACCTCCTGGCATCCCTGCTGCAAATTGGGATGTTCAAATGCTGATGGTGGAAGAATCTTCAAGGTGAATGCTGGGGAGAGTGAGGAAAGTGGGATGTTGGTAGGGTTGGTGGAATGCAGCACTGAGGAGATGAGGCAGATCTGTGGGGTAGGAAGGGATAGAGGCACAACCATGCCCCATTAATCCCAACCATCCTGTGCTGCCGGTGCAGGCATAGCCATCGCCGTGCATACATAGGCAGCTCCCACTGGTATGTATGGATGAGCTTGGGGATTGCAGAGCTTCCATGTGCATTAGATACCTTTGGGGAATGAGCTCGGGCATAATCACCTGCCCGTTGAGCTGTTCTGTGGGTAGTAAATGTATTAGCAGTCCTAGATCGATGGAGTGTACTGGGACAGCCCTGCCTCAGTTCATCCAAGTGTAGGGGTGGGCAAAGGGGTGGATTGGATGGGAGGACTGAGGAGGGGAATGGGTTGACGATGGAGGTTTCATGCCTACGGTGGGACAAGGTTGAGAGATGGGGGCTGGGCCTGCCCTGTTGGGAATTGCCTCCCTTCTGTGTCCTGCTGTTCCCCAAATGGGACAGACTGCTCATGCACACTCTGTCCTTTGTGTGTCTTCAAGTGATGATGCTGCTTCAAACTTGGGCATCCACTCTTTCTGGCAGTCCTGAGTGCAGCCAGTGGGTGGGATGGGGCTTACCTCCTGGGCAGCACTAGCTCCGGACTTTCTGAAGCTTCCCCTCTTATCCTGCCCTTAATGCTGTTGTTTCCCCCCCCACCCTGGTGCCAACAGTGCGTTCTCCACCCGGCCTGGCCAAGACCCCTCTCTCAGCACTGGGGCTGAAACCCCATAACCCAGCTGACATCCTGCTGCACCCAGTGGGAGGTGAGTGCAGCATGGGGACTGTGGGTGGCTTTCCTTGAGGGGCATCTGTGAGGACACTTCTTGGGTAGAGGCTCCATCAGATGCAGAAGGCACTTCTTCCTCTGTGCTTGGGCCAGGCCATTGTGGGGACCTTCCCATAGGGATATGGGGTGCAGGCTTCTGGACATCATTTCTGAAATGGGCAGGCTGGATGCTGGAGATATATGGGGTCGGGAAGCTGTGGAGCTCTCTTCTGCCTTCTGTGTGCTCCTATTGCAAAGCAGTGCTGCTTAACTCAGATTTCTCTCTCTCTCTGTCTCACTCCTCCCTTTTTCCACCTCTGCCCTGCTCCCATCACTCCCCTCCATCTCTCAGAGCTAGAAGGGGAGGCGGGAGCTGACTCTGAAGAAGGTAAGAAAGGCTTTTTCTGCCCTGGCTCTCTTTCCTGTAGGTGCTCATCACTCAGAGCACCGAGGATGCCATGGTCTGGCCCTGGGGTGCTCAGTGCCTGGGTGCCCCCCAATGATGGTGAGGCTCTGGGGTGGCACATGGCCTCAGGACAGAGCGCCTTGCATTACCCAAGTGCCGCCTGCAGTTGTTGGGTGGTTTTACTTTCTTCTTTAATGAAACTTTGAGCCCTCAGGGCCAGGATAGGGAACAATTTGTTCCAGATCCTTCCCAGGGAGGGGACGTCTCCTCGGCATGTTTGCTGCACTTCCTGCGGCTCTGTCAGCATTTCTCCCTGGGAGTTCCTCAAAATGCAAATACCCCAACCTGCGTGTTGTGTAACGCTGGAGAAAGTGTTTGCTTCAGGAAAACAACACAAATATTCCAGTCTCAGGGCTGATTTTTCAGTGATAGTTTCTTGGATGCAACAGAGGAAGAAGAGCTGGGATAAATCCCAGCTTTTTCCTCCTGTGCTGTGTCTCCCAGCCCTCTCCTTCCCACTCCCTGAAGCTCTGCTTTTCCGTTCCTTGGTTCTCAACACACTTCGTGTGTTGGTGGCTAGCTCAAAGCACTGGTGTCCTTGTGGCTCTGCAAGTGGCCACTGGCAACTTCTTGCCTTACTTCTGTGCTGCAGCCTCTTGGATAATGTGGTGGCGTGTGGGCTGAATCTGGTTGGACTGGGGGGTTGGACTCGATGATCTCTGGAGGTCCCTTCCAACCCCTACAATTCTGTGACTTGTGGTGTTTTGGCTTTGGGGACGTTATGGGAAATATGGAGATGACAGTTTGAGGACACAGGGACAACCAGCAAGATGGGGAGGGCTTGGATGGTGACACTGCTCTGGGCTGGTTGGGAGAGGAGATGTAATTTTGGGTGCTAAAAGAATAGTGTGGTTCACCCTGCGGCATTGTGGCTTGGATGGGAGAGGTTGGACATGGTCTGGGGAGGATGTAGCCCCCACCAGCAGCTCCCCTGTGCCCAGGACGCCCTCAGCATGCTGCTCCATGAGGTTTCCATCCCACTGGGACCAGGGGGATGTGCTCAGCCCCTCCTCATCTCCTTAACGGACAGTGCTGGATCATAGGGCTGCCTGTGCCCTCCGGGAAGGCTTTAGGACAGGCTTTGGGCACAAGGTTGGGTGTTTCACAGCCCTGATTAGGGTTCCCAAATCACTGCTCACCCCCCAGATGACACATGACTTCTGTGTTCCCCTGCTATTTTCCCATCTCTGCAGCCTCTTCTGAGAAAACACCAGGAAGCAAGAGTTGAGTTTTCAACTTAGGAAAAAAAAAAAATCCTGCCCCAAACTTCTCTTTTTCTGCTCCCCCCTCCCTCCCCTCCCTTTTTCAATACTGAACCAAGCAACTCCAACATGTGTCCGCGGTGTCACATGTCACCATGGCACGTATACATGCACACACGTGGGCTCTCCTCTCCATTGCCCTTGTCCCCGAGCCCTGTTCCTGCGTCCCTGCAGCTTCCACGTTTACAGGAGGGATCGGTATTTTCACAGCCGTTTGCTCTTAACCTCTTGCAGGCTGACTCATGTGTACTGTCTGGCTAATTTTAGGCTGGGGTGGGGAGACGGGTGGGAGATGTGAGTAGCTGCAAAAATTAATTTAATTACCCAAGCAGTGCTGTGTTTCTTGCAGCTGCCATGGCCATCTCCTTGGGCACTGCCTTGTCACTGTCACTCTGACCGCGTGTCCTGCCGGGTGCTCAGCCCAAGCTGACATCTTCTGTCTGGTTTTGGCTCTTTCCTGGGCTGGGCAGGGAGATGAGCCCTGCAGCATTGATTCCTCCTGCAGGCAGATGGGACACTGGCACGGGGACATGGAGAGCATCGGGGAACCTATGACCGTCTTTTTCCTTGCAGTCCTGAGCTGTGCATTGGCCTCACTGGCTCTCTTGGCTGTGGGATTAGACAGAACCTGGCTGTTATGACTAATAGTAATAATGTTTGTAATGCTAATTAGTGCTGCAGAGTCACCTTGGGGATGGCCAGCCTGGAACTGGCCTGGAGCTGGCCTGGAGCTGGGGACCTTCAAGGATGCCCAGCCCAGAGCTCCTGGCACAGGACAGCTCAGTGTCTCCAAAGGAAAACTGCTCTTATTGGGAGTGCTCATGGGCTCCAGTTTCAAGCAGGAATGGGGGAAAATGTTGGATGCTTCAGTGGAAATAGATGAGGCTGCTCTCTGTTCCCAGATGCTGGAGGTGCTGGGGGAGGTGGGCTGTGCAGGGCAGCACCCTGCTCCCGCTATGAGTCAGCGTGGGCTGTGCCGTGCTGTGCTGTTGGCTCTATTTTTAGGGGCTGAGGATGATCATGGAGCACGACGTGTGCCCTGTGGCATCCTAGCCTGGGAGGGGCACCGATTCAGAGCCCGGTGGAAGGGCTGTGGCATGGCGCTGAGCGATGATGGGTCGCACCATGTGGCGCTGTGTACTATGTCCCCTTGGGGATGGGACTGGGCACAACTCTCCCATCTGTGTGTCCAGGGTCTTCAGTGTGCCGTGGAGGAATGCTAAGGCACAGATGAGCCCCATGTTTTTGCACAGTCCATGGGGGGTGGAGGAGCTCAGTTTGGGCATCTTCTCTGGCTCAAATGGGGATACAGGAAAGGGCATGGCCCCATTTCCATGCCAGCTCATCTCTTTCCTCTTTTGTTTCTCTGCAGAGCCTAGGAGCTATGTTGAGTCAGTGGCCAGAACGGCCACAACTGGCAGGGCAGGGAACCTTCCAGCTGCCCAGCCTGTGGGCCTGGAGGTGCCTGCCAGGAATGGTGCCTTTGGCAACTCCTTCACCGTGCCCAGCCCCATCTCTACTAGCAGCCCTATCCACAGCATGGACGGGTGAGTATGGGAGTGTAAGTCCGCAGGAGGTGTAGGGTCTGTGCTAACCCCCTAACCCTGGGAGCTTTGCTCCCTTGTAGTGAGTTGGTGCCATCCATCCCTGTCCCCTCCACTCTGCCCACTGGAGGTGAAAGAACAAGGGGTTTTGCTGGGAGAGGAACTGGGGAAATGCTCTTTCTCCCGTATTTTGGTGGAGAATTGATGTGTGTGAGAACTGTGAAGCTGCCTCCAGTTGCTTCCTGTAGCTGGCAGGACTCATCCCACCGCTGCTATTGAGCAGCTTGCTGGTGCCATGCCTCAGCTTTCCTGTGCCTGCTTGGAGGAGGGGCCCAATCAACAGTGGGGGTGCAGCGGAACTGAATCCTCTTCTCCCGATCTCTCCTCAGTGGCTCACTCCGCAGCTACCCATTGGAGGGCAGCCCCCACGGCACAGTTACACCTCCCCATGCTGTAGCTGAGCCAGCTTACCGGTCACCCATCGTCTCGCAAACGCCATCTGCTCACAGCAGCTACCAAACCTCGTCTCCATCATCCTTCCAAGCGGGAACGCTGGGCTCTCCCTATGCCAGCCCTGACTACCCTGATGGCCGAGCCAGCTTCCAGCCGGACCCCCAGGTTCGGCAGCAGCCACAGGTCAGCGTGGTGGGTGTCCATGCGCTGCCAGGGAGCCCCCGCACCCTACACCGGACAGTGGCTACCAACACACCACCCAGTCCTGGCTTTGGGCGAAGAGCTGCCAACCCTGCTGTTGCCAGCACGCCCGGCAGCCCTGGGCTGGGCCGGCACGCCATGTCCCCCCATGCGCCACCAGGGAGCCCCAGCCTTGCCCGGCATCAGATGGCAGCCGTGCCTCCCGGCAGCCCCATGTACGGCTACTCCAGCCCAGACGAGAGGCGCCCAACGCTGTCCCGGCAGAGCAGTGCGTCCGGCTACCAGCCTCCCTCCACGCCATCTTTCCCCGTCTCACCGGCGTACTATCCTGGCACCAGCACTCCACACTCCTCCTCCCCGGACTCCGCTGCCTACCGCCAGGGCAGCCCCACTCCACAGCCTGCACTGCCTGAGAAGAGGCGGATGTCAGCCGGTGAGCGCTCCAACAGCCTGCCCAACTACGCCACGGTCAACGGCAAGGCCTCCTCGCCCCTCTCCAGTGGCATGTCCAGCCCCAGCAGCGGCAGCGCTGTGGCTTTCTCCCACACCCTGCCGGATTTCTCCAAGTTTTCCATGCCAGGTAAGGGATGCTGTCACCTCCATTCCTCTTCAGCTGCTTGCTGTCCCATGTCCCCTTTTCATCACTGTCCCGCGGATTTATGTCCTGATGTACTCCTGCCCAGCTGCAAACTTGCAGCACAGCTGAGGCTTGGACTGTTTCCTGCTTTGTTTTTTGTTTTTTTCGCTTTTCAAAAATGGTGAATCCAAACAGGAAAAATACCAATTTGACGTTGGGAGCACGCTGTCATGCTGGTGTAAACACCGTGGGGATTTGTATATGGGGAAGATCAAAGCGTCTGCAGGCAGCTCGCATCCGCCCAGCTTCTCTCTGTCATGGGGACGTGCTGACCTCCCAGCCCCATTTCTGGTGTTTGCGCCCCAGGGAGCTCCCAGTGCTACGCTCCGGGCCCCCTCCTTGTTTCTGAAGGGGTGCCACACCCGTATCACCATCCCCTGCTCCCATTACGAGCCGCCACCATGACGCCGAGATTGGGCTGATAGAACTAGGGAAATAAAGTGCTGGGGCAGCAGTGGCTCCAGCTGCTGCTTCGGTTTGGCTGCCAAGCAGGTGGCCCTTTGTGGGCACACTGGCACCTGCAGTGGCCCCGTGACTGCAGTGGCCAGGAGCCACCCTAGGGAGCAGGGACCTCTTGGTGCTGGCATAGCAGTGAGTGTGATGGGAAGCACTTGAGCATCTCCTACAGATCACAAAGGGCTCTTCCCAGGCCCCACACTGAGCTTTAAATACAGTCATAGAATAATTAAGGTTGGAAGAGACCACTCAAATCATTTAGTCCAACCATCAACTCATCCCCACCATGCCCACTATCCATGTTCTCAGGGCCACATCTCGGTGATTCTTGAACGCTTCCAGTTATGTTAACTGCACCCCCTCTTTGGGCAGCCTATGCCAAAGCATTACCATTCATTCTGAGAAGAGCCCAGGGGAGACATGAGCTACCAGTGAAAATGAGGTTGGGGTTAAGGCGGCATTTTGGGGCTGTGTGGAGGTGAAGGTAGCTGTATTCCCAAAAAGGTGGGAGTCGCCCAGATCTCACACAGTTTCAGATAGTCTCCTTTGACTTTTTCTTCTCTTCTTCCCTTCCTGCAGACGTCAGCCCTGAGACTCGTGCCAACGTGAAGTTTGTGCAGGACACTTCTAAGTACTGGTACAAGCCAGACATCTCCCGGGAGCAAGGTGTGTAGGTGACATGTGACAAAGGACTTGGAGCGAGCTGGAGTTTGCTTGCTGGTGTTGGAGGGCACGCTGCCTGTCAGCACGCCAGGTCTGAGCTCTCCCCTTCTCTCCCCCAGCCATCGCACTGCTGAAGGACAGGGAGCCAGGGGCTTTCATCATCCGGGACAGCCACTCCTTCCGGGGAGCCTATGGCCTTGCCATGAAAGTGGCTTCCCCACCTCCCACCGTCATGCAGCAGAACAAGAAAGGTATTATGTGTCCTCCTCCTTCCCACACTGAGATGCTTTCTATTGTTTCTGTTGAGCGGGCAGCCAGGGCTACTGAGCCAAACTGCCCGTGGATATGTGCTGATGTGGCAGCATCCCTCCCTGCCAGCCTCTGCCATCCCCCAGGTCATGGGGACATACCAGACATAGAGGGCTGGGGGACATCTTCCCCTGGGCTTTGGCATGGTGAAATGCACACAGCCCACCAGCAACACAGCTTGGGGTGTGCAGAGGATCTGGTTCCAGGAGGGTGACTGTGGGTGAGCCAATGGGATTGCAGTGGGATGGTGAAGGGAGGAGAAGGATGAGGGCAGCTCTGGTGTGACAACATTTGGTCTCTTTTCTCAGGAGACATCACCAATGAGCTGGTGAGGCACTTCCTCATTGAGACTAGCCCACGGGGTGTGAAACTAAAAGGATGCCCCAATGAGCCTAATTTTGGTGAGTACCCCAGGTGTAGTTGGGATGCCTTTCCTTTGCTGGAATGTTCGAGCAGAGCAATCAGGTATCTGAAAGAGCTGCCCCTGAGCTTTCTGGAGGACAAGTGATGCTGCTGGGCAGGGTAGAGATGAGCCCCCATGGGCACGGTGGCTTCAGGGAAGGAAAATGCCACGTGTGGTTCTGTCCACCTAGAGCACTAATACCCTGACAAGCTCCTGTGCTGGGCAGGCTTGTTCCCAGCCCTGTGCTAACCTTCTCCCTCTCTCCCCAGGCTGCTTGTCGGCTCTTGTCTACCAGCACTCCATCATGCCTCTGGCCCTGCCCTGCAAGCTGGTCATTCCTGACCGAGGTAAGAACCAGGGCCAGCAGTATGGGGTGGCACTGCCCCTCTGTTCTTCGTGGTAGGAGCTCCTCCTCCAGCTAGGAGCCCCATATGGGTTGTGTTTCTCCATCTGGACCAGCTGTCCAGGAACATGCTCTGCACTATGAGCCATAGCTCATTCCTTGTGCTCAGATGGTTCAGAGGCAGGCTGGGCTTTCCCCTGTATCCCCAAGTGCCCCATCAGTACTGGTATCCAATGCTCAGCACGTAGAAAGGGGATAGTGCATCTGCCTCCAGTACCTGGTAGGTTTCCAGGCAGGGGGAGCAGCCATGTCTCATCTCTTCTAGATCCCATGGAGGAAAAGAAAGATGCTGTGTCGACCACCAACTCAGCAACAGACCTTCTCAAACAGGGTGCGGGTGAGTAGAGAAAAGCTGCTACAGGGTTACTGTGGCCCAGGGCAGTGGCTGGCTGACCCCACTTCTGCTTTTCCCCTTCCAGCCTGCAATGTCCTCTTCATCAATTCAGTGGAGATGGAATCGCTCACAGGCCCCCAGGCCATCTCCAAGGCCGTGGCAGAGACACTGGTGGCCGACCCCACGCCAACTGCAACGATTGTTCACTTCAAAGTCTCTGCACAAGGCATTACCTTAACGGACAACCAGAGGAAGTAAGAGCCCCTGCTACCACATCCTTGGGTCCCCAAAATCTGGGCATGCATGGGACATGAGTGTTACACTGGGAGCATGAAGGATGTCCCTCAGGGATGTGAACTTGGTGACGGACCTTGGCCCTGCCTTGTGGAGTGTCCTAGGGGACAGCCAGGGGAGCTGTGATGGGAAGAGGTGGGGGATGACTGGCTGTGATGCTCTGTGCCTTGTGTTTCAGATTGTTCTTCCGACGACACTATCCTCTCAATACTGTTACCTTCTGTGATTTGGACCCCCAGGAACGAAAGTAAGTGCCCTAATCCTTGGGGTTTCCCCTGCCTTTTTCCCTCTTCCAGGCCACTGTGCTGCTTGGAATGGGGTCTTTGCTTTTGTCTGTTCCCCTTGCTTCTGTAGTGTGCAGGAGGCACCATCTCAAACACTTGTTCTCTTCGCAGGTGGACTAAAACTGATGGCAGTGGTCCAGCCAAGTAAGTGTATGCTCAGTTCCTCCCAGTTGCTGTCAGGGTGGATCCCACTTGGGTTTGAGCATCACCTTCTGGAGCATCTGGCTGGGGGGTGCCCCCACATGGTACACAGAGGTTGCCTGGAGGATGGGCTCTTCTCCTTGCTTTGGGAACTTTTCACCCAAGCATGAGAGCACTGCTCCAGGAACTGAGCCCAGTTCCGGGGGTTAGTTCCCACTAATTTTAGCTATTGTGTTAGTGAAAGAGTTTTTATTAGGATGTCCAGCTGCTGGGATGTTTCCTCTCTCCAATTAGAAATGCCACAGCCTGGGCCTGGGCCTGTCTCACATTCTGTTCCCCCATATTTATAACTTCAGTTTGCACGTTCTAATTAAAAAAAAAAAAAAAAAAAAAAAAAAAGACATTTCATTTATTGGGGGAGAGACAGACAGAAATAACCACATGGTCTCATCCAGCTCTGTGGGCTGCAGTGTGTGGGTCTGCACTCTCGGTGTCCCCGTGTGGCCTTTCTAGTGTTATGGGATCCCTCACATGCCTCAAGGTCCTTGTTTGGGGACAGTCGTGGGTTGAGTAGCTGGGATGGTCTGAGCAAAGAGGGTTTGACCGAGAGTGTTGGTCTTCAAAGAACCAAGAGGAGGTTTAGGCTGGTCTTCATGTGGGCTCTTTGGAGAATAGGGTATTTCCTTGTGGGCCATGCAAGATGAATGTTGAAGAGCACAGGGTTAACGTGGCCATACTGGAAGAGGATGGGTGGTGTTCCTTGGGTGAGCAGCACTGGCAAACCTCACTGAGCCTCTTGTCTTCTCCCCACCCAGGCTCTTTGGCTTTGTGGCCAGGAAGCAAGGGAGCACCACAGACAACGTCTGCCACCTCTTTGCAGAGCTGGACCCGGACCAGCCAGCTGCGGCCATTGTCAACTTCGTCTCCAGAGTCATGCTTGGCTCTGGCCAGAAAAGATGAGCTGGTGCTTGCGGGTGATTCTTGAATTTTGGAGAAGGACTTGGAGCTGATCCGAGAAGGAGTGTGAGGAAGTGCATTGTGGGAGAGGGAAGTGAATTGGGGGGGGGGGGGAAGGGTTGGAATTGTGGAGGAAAACAGCAAACAATGACAAGAAAACAAAACAAAACCCTAAAAACTTGACACAAGCTAAACACACACATAGAAGAATCAAACCACACACCTATGTAACAGAGCCATGAAGTCAACGCCAAACAGGGAGAGGATGCGGATGCATGTCCCACCACAGGGAAGGTGACCAAAGTGAAGATGGCAGCAAGAGGAGTTCCCAGCTTTCGGCATTGCAGTCCTGAGGCCACACCAAGTGGTTATGTTTGCTCCAGACCAAATGCATGGTTGTCATTTGGAGGGGAAAAAAAAAAAAAAAAAAGAGACAAAACAGCAAAAGCCATGAAAGAAGCCTTCATCGGTGAACGTCTGCTGCATGTTTGACACAGCGTACAGGGGATAACGCCCTGCTGCCGTGTGAGCCCAGGTCTGCAGGACACTGGAGGAGATGCCGTTGGAAACTTCCCCTCGCCATGCTGCAGCAGAGGGTCCTGCCAGCTTACACCGAAACCTGCTGGCCACCCTGCTGGGGTGTGCAACGGCTTGGTCCCGAATCCTCTTGTTGCCTGGGTGCTTGGCTTTGGGCTACCCTCAGCTGCTGGCCCGTAGCCTAGCACAGGTGAGACATCACAAGTTTCACCCACAGAGGGGCAGTGCAGCATCTCCTCCACTCCTGGGCAGCTCCTGCGCTCCATGCCTGGAAGAGGAGGATACTCCTGGTCTGGTGGAGGAAGGAAGGCACCTCCTCGCTCATCTTCCTCTTTTCCCTCCTGTCACCAGTCCTCTTTGACAGTTTTCTCCTGTGGCCTGTCACACATTCTCTTAACAGAAAAAAAAAAAAGAAAAAAAAAAAAAAAGAAAAATGTTACAATAATAATAATAATAATAATAGCAGATGCTTGCACAGGTGGGTTTCCTGTGCGGAGCAGTGGACCCGTGGCCGGCCCTATCTCTCTTTGGAGATGTGCAAGCAGTTTTTAAATTGCATGGACGTTCAAGTTGCACGAAAGGCGAATGACTACAAGTAACTCAGGCGCTTTCTCTTGTTTTTATTTTTGGAGGCCACGTTAAAAAAAAAAAGAGAAGGAAGAAAAATTATTTAGAAAACAACAACAGCAACAACAAAGGATCAACAATCGCTGGGCAGCTTTGGCTCGGTGGGGAGGCCACAGGTCCTCTGAGAGCCACCCTCTGCCTTACCCATGGTTGAAGGTTTGCACCCCAAATGCACTGCAGGCTTTTCCCTGTGTGTGGGGATGCACAGGGGCTGAGGGCCCTGTGCCTTTATGGCTGAGCATTGTGGTGTTGGGGAGCAGAGGTCCCAGCCCCAGATCTGGCTCTGGTGGTGGTTGGTGGAGGGAGCAGTGTGCAGGTTTGGGGCAGAGCTGAGCACTGTGCTGCGAGCACAAAGGTTCAGAGGTTGTATTTTGTGGTTTTTATGTCTGGAGAAGTTTCGGTGCAGAGTGGCCCAGATAGCCTGCTGGAGGCGAACAATTAGACTCCTACTGCTGCAGCCCCCCAGAGAACTTGCCTCCCTCGGACCACCCTTGCCTTGATAGCTATAATATATATAGGAGCTATACTGACGAAATACTGTAAGCTAACAAAATTTAAAGGAGGAAAAAAAGGTTAAATTGACACTCTGAAAATATTTATTTTTTTGCCATATTTTGCTTTCCGCGCATCGATTCTCCCCCCTGTTCTATCTGCCTTCCCCTGCCCTGGGGGCAAACACCTGCACGTCAGAAGCGAATTGGGTGCAAGGGAAGCGCCGATGGGGCGTGCAGGTGCCACATGGGGGACATGCGTGTGACCGTGTGTGTGTGTGTGTGCGAGAGAGCGACGGCGTGGGCGCGGAGGGGCCGGCGTGGCCGGAGGCTGGTTGGTGTATGGCAGGTGATGGATGCGTAGCGGGGATTTGGGTGCGAGACTGTGGTGGGATGCGTGGAGGATGGAGCCTTCTCCCCCTCCCGGCTCCCCCTATCCACATGGATGCAAAGACCTTTTCATACTTTATCTTTTTATTTTTTAATGATGTTTCTAAAGCGATTCCCTCCTTCTGCGAAATTCAAGCGAGATGAGAGATGATCTCACCCATCATCTCCTCACCCTGCCGGTAACCAATTAGAGGAAACACTGTGTTTATAGATATATAAATATATATATTTTTGAAAGTCTCTATTTTTCAGACTTGGTTTTCTCACTGCTAAGAAAGAAAAGAGATGATAATAATGTAATTTTATTTTAATCTACTGCCTCGGTGCTTGAGTCTCCCCTTCACCTTCCCGTCCCATAGGGCAAAGCAGATTGGAGCACCCAGAGGTGCTGGTAGCATCACGCCTGCTTCAAGGCTCCACAATGATGCTCAAGCTGGAGATATAGCCTGTGTCTGAATGGCAAACGTTAACCATTGTGTAGTTTTTAACGTAGAGCTTCCAATGATGTCAGCGGGCATTTGTCAGCTCCCTTTAAGGCACTTTCCTTCTTTATCTCCTTTTAAAAGTTACTTTTTTTTTGGCTGTAACTCCCCACCAGTTGGGTTGTCGGGGACCCAGTACCGTGTCGATATTTTTCTTTACAAAAAGGATGGATGAGATCCTTTGGTTTTTCTTTGGCTTTGCCATGCAGTTGCGGTATCAGAGAGTCGAGCTTGTGCGCGTTCACCCTGCTCATGTCCCATTGTAACCACACCACCGGGTGTTCTCTCTCTCACACACACCAACACATCCCTCCTTCCTGCACAAAGAACTGCATATATTCTTGCCAAAGATATCCTTAAAAACGCACTTTTCCCCACATATATATATATATATAATTTTTTTGTGTGTGTGTGTACATTTGTTGTACGTCACTTTTTTGTGTTGATTTGTTCTTTGGAGAACCTTCCCATTCCCATCCCTCCTCCCTTTGCTGTCGGTGTTGCTGCCTCACAGGAAGGCTCCTGGGGGTTTCCCATCTGACCCGGTAATTATCTGGGGGTTTGGTTGTGTCACTGTCTGCTGGAGGGATGCACCCTTTGTGCAATAAGTTGTTCTTTCCAATTGGATACAACAAACCAAATGAAGCCAGGTTTTGGTAGTTCTGGATGTAACGCGTGCTGACCAAGCATGGAATATCATAGAGTTGTAGAATTGTTGGAGTTGGTAGGGATAGTGGGGAGAAAACCTAGTTCCAGCCCCTCTTGCTGTGCTGATGCTGTGGGAAGGGGTCCCACAAGCAGAGCCAGGCTTTGTCCCAGCCTCCAGGAAACACCTGGATGTGGCCATAGCCTCTGGGCATTGATTTTTTTTTTTTTTTTTAGCAGTGAAACAGTCAAACCGGAGCACACCCTGCCCAGCAGGTTGGGCAGGTACGGAGCCGGCCGGCCCAAAAACCCAGACGGCATCATCGGCAAATGGAACCCTTCCCGTTGGAGCAGGCAGGGAGATCAGACAGCAGAAGAGCCCGCAGGGGCTTGTTTGATTCCGTTCGTTTGTTTTGCAAATTGCGAGGTTGGGTTGGGGTTACTATTTTTTTTTTTTTTTTTTTTTTCTTCTTTTTTTTTAAAAAAAAAAAAAAAAAAAAAAAAAGAAAAAAAAAAAAATTTGTATTGGCGGATCTAGCACTGCCGTGTTTTGCGTGGTTTTTTCTTTTTCCTGTTGTCTTTGTTACTTTGGGAATGTTACAGATTTATTTGCTAATCAGTGTTAATGAACAGTTCAAGACTTTCAGACTTGCCCCTTTCTGTGTATTTATATAGATGGAAAAGAAATATGTTATATTTTGTATCTTTGTGCCCATGGCGTCGTCGCGTGTGTAAAGATGACTTTGGTTGCACCGTGTCTACGTGTGAATGTGACTCTGCTTTTGTCTTCCCCTTTGTACAGATGTCTGATTCTCCGCAGTTCATTGTATGGCTTTATAAAGTGGTAAAAACAAAAAATCAGTTATATAAAATATACTGTTGCTTGGAATGCCCGCTTGGTGTCCGGGTCGCTCGGAACGTATCTCACATTCTAAGGGAGCACAGAAATAAATGTTCTATTCTTTTTGCAGGGGGGGGAGGGGGGGAGGGGAAGCCCAACAACCATCATGGGGGTCCTGTGTTTTCTGCAGCTGTGCCCCCCCAGTCTTCAAAGTTGGGCTGGGGGAGGTGTAACTACAGTGCTGCTCACCAGATGTGGGCTAACTGGGGAATGTTGGGGCTGCTGTGTGGCTCTGGCTCTATTCTGGCCTTTGTTTGACAAAGGGGGTCCCTCTTTACTGGTGCTCCCTTTGAGCAGTGGGGGCTCATTGCATCCTGTTATCCCTGGCACTGAGGGGGGTGATGAACAATGTTCCCTCCAACCCCATGTCGCCATTAGGGCTGAGCTCTGTGCTCCTCAAACTCCATTCACTGCCCCTTTAGGGACAGTCCTGCTGCCCCATTCCTGGCAAAACAAAGTAGTCCCCCCTCCCCAAGTCGCATCCCTGCCTTTTCCCGGGCTCAGAGAGTGATTCCCAGCATCAATCAGAGCCCCCAGCTCTCTGCTCTGTTCCTTCCCTTCCTTGCCGAGTTGGTGGCCAAGCCCCGGCCCCCGGGATGGATTGAGTTTAATTAGACAAGAAATATCAGCCAGAGCAGCAGCAGTTTCTCTGGCGCCAGCACTGCTGCGGCTCACAGGCTCTGAGCTTCTCCTGGGAGCCGGCAGCACTAAAAATACCTCCTGCCTTCCTCTGAAATAGCTGTGGGGCGAGGAGCGGATGGAGGGGGCTGCTCAGAGGACCCCGTGCTGAGGGGCCTGTGCAGAAGTGGAGGGGTAAAACAAGTATAGGGGAAGAAAGAAAACGGTTATGGGTACCCCAAAACCAGCAATAGGGATGCAGGTGGGTGTGTTGTGCACCAGGGAATGAGAGTGGCTTGCTGTAAGCCAGCAAACGCAATGCCTTCCTGCTCCCTCCCTGCTTTTTCTTTTTCTTTCTTTTTTTTTTTTTTTTTTTTTTTTTTTTTTTTTCTGCAGTTAATTCCCCATTTCCTTTCCAAAATTCCTCGGGAGCTTCTGGTTTGTGTTTTTCCTCAACATGTTCTTATCTGCCGCCCGCGCTCTCTCGCTGGGCTGCACAGTGCTGGTGTTTCATGGCTCCTTCTCTGCAGGCTGCAGCTGTCCCCAGGCCAGGCTGGTGAACCTGGTGTCACCATCACCAGGTACCACCAGATCCAGCCAGGAGCCTCTATTGCCTCCCTGTTGCCCACCATGCCCCTTCCTTCGGGTTCCTAAAGCTGAGATGTTTTTTCCCCTTATCTTAGCACCTGCTCAGCTGTCTTGGGGCCACCCAGGAGAGTTTCTTGGGGGGGGGGTTCTCTGCTGCCCACCTGCAGAAGGCAGGGATGAGCACACTGGGGTAAAACCAGATACTGCTGGTGGGGAGGAGGGCACTTTCTTCTTCTTTCTCGTTTACCCTCTCCCAGACTTGCTCACAGTGGTGGAACCCCTCAGTGGTGTTCCCATGGGGACAGAAGATGTGACCCAGCCCAGCCTTTCATGGGCATCATTTGTGGGCTGAGAGCCAGCTGGCATCTCCGGGGTGGAATGGGTGCAAAGTATCCTACATAGGCAACACGTACAGCACCAAAGTTCATCCATGTCAACAATGCCAAACCCAAGAGGATAAAGCCCTGCCCCTGGAGACACTCAAGGTTGGGCTGGAAGGGCACTGAGCACCTGATCAAGCTGTAGGTGTCCCTGTTCATTGCAGGGGGGTTGGACTAATGGCCTTTAAGAGCCCCTTCCAACCTGACTGATTCTATGGTTCTATGATTCTAAGCCTGTTATTGAGTTGCTGGTGAGAAAAAAACCATCACTGAAACAGCTCTAGGGGTATCATCGTCATCTTGGGGAGGTGTCACCGCTTGGAGGTGGGCACAGACATGATCTGTGGTGCAGCAGTTACCCATTCTCCACGGCTACAGTGAACAGAAAATGACAACGCAAAGGATCAGGGTAAAATACTAAAGGAAGAGGGATCGTATGGCCTTCTGCTATCGTTCACCTGGAGAGGGAGTGGAGCTGGAAACCCGGGGGTGACCGAGGAAAAGGAAAAGAGGGGCTGTGCGCCGGGTCCTGTCGGAGCAGGGCGGCGGTGGGAGGTCCCTGGGTGTGGGCGTGGGTATAGGACCGCGCTGTACTCTGCCTTGTGAGGTTCGGGCTCCATCTACAGGGAGGTGCCTCCAAGAGGCGGATGAAGCCCTTGGGCTGACGCATGCCCAAAACGGGCCTGGCGGGAGCTGACGTCTTCTTGCCCGTTCGCGGCTTCTGCAGCTTTTCTCTTCTGAACTGTGCTCCCGTTCTGCACTGGTGGGAAGAGCTCAGGTGCAGACAGATCTGTATGTTGCTGCACCAAGGGGCTCGGAGCATGCAGGACCGAGGTGCAACCTGGAGCTAGTTGCAGGATGCTCCAGCGCTGCTGACCCCTGGCTGTGGGCTCTTCACAGCCTCTGCTAAAGCTCACCCATGGGCAGGGTGCCCCCGCCAAACAGCCTCAGCTCCCACGGGACTGATGCTCCCAGCGGAGGACTGTGGTTATTGCAAACATGAAGTCCTGGGCTCAAGTGCTGAAGCCTAGAGGATCCCCCAGGGAATGCAGCCTGTGGCAGGTGATCAAAGTAATATCGGGTCGAAGTCTCATCAAGGCAGCCTAATTCACATGCTTAGGTGTGATAAAGCTGCACGAGGCACCTCTATTCTCCCTAGTTAGAAGAGGCTCAATCATATCCTCATCCTTTCACCTGCCAGCAATTGTGGGCATGAAGTGGTAACAAGTCCAGCCTGGTCCACTTACCTTAATAAAAGCAGTATTTAGTAAAGGTATAGGAAGCTTCTTGTTTGCAGTCCCTCTGCTCTAGCCCAGAATAAGGAAAGCTTTTAATGCTTCCTCTGTGCCTTTATTTCCTCCCTCATTCATGCTCTACCTTCTGTCTGTATTGAGCTGCAGTGCTGATGGACTCCAGTTGGATGCATCCTTGCCTTCGTGGTGGGATAACCAAGAGGGACTAAACTCTTCCTCATTGCAGCCCCTTGTTCCTAGGGAGATTTGCACCCTCTTGGCTCTCACCATGCCTTTCCACCATTCTGTTACTCTGATGGCAGCTGGATCCAGCAGAAAGTTCTCAGCTAATGGTAAGTAAGATAGTGTTTATCTCCAAAACTGGGCTCTTCCTTTTGGATGTAGGACTCTCTCCTTCCATATTTCTGCTAGTTAGGCTGAAGGGACAGAGGGGTACATCCGTCCTGATGATACTGGGACAGCTGTGTGACTGTGGTGGCAGTTCTCTGTTCCTGGTGGTTGGGGTTCTCCTCTGAGTTTTGCTCCAAGTTGGGGAGTTTGTAGTTAAGTATGGAGCCTGTAACCATGCCAGACAGCCTAGATGGTCCCTGGAGAGGGATGTGCAAAGCACACACAGGTATGCTTGCATGCATCTATACTCAGTACAGAGCAGAAATGGCCCTATGGTCTCTTTTTTCCCATCTCTGTTAAGTCTGTGTTGCAGCACTACCCACTCTTTACTCCCCCCTTCGTTCTGTAAGGAAGAAAAACAGGAGTAGAGGAATGCAATATTTGCAAGCTCATTGTTTCCAGCCTCCATCAACTGGATAAAACAAGCCACCAGCGAGCAGCTTCTCGTGACTGTGCACAGAGCCCTTGCCAGAAGAACAGGGCTGTAATGAAAGCCGTATGCAGGAATGAGCAGGAATTCAGCAGTGCCTTCAGCAGAGCTCTGCTGGGATGTGCTGCAGCCACTTGGGAGAGCCGTGGAGAAGGGTGATTTGTGGCTGAATGTCCAGCTAACACTGAGGCAATCTGGAAGGGCTTTGGTTTATGTGGGCTCCCTCTCTGGGCTGAGATTTTGCAAGTGCAGTGGGATGGCAGGGCAAAAACAAGGAGGAAAAGCTCCAGTGGGGTGGGAACAAATGGTTGCAGTGACTCAGGGTATGGTCTTTGTATTTTTTTTTTTCCCATATGAGACAGCTTGGATTGATCTACTTGAGATACTGGCACCACCTTTGGACTTGGTCCCTCTAGGATTTTACTGTGGGATTTGAATTACCTTCATGAATGCATAGAATAGCTTCCAAAGTGCCACAGATTCGCCTGACTCTGGCTCGTTGTGGGTGTTCAAACCCTATGGCCCTGATCACCCCACCTGAAATCTCTCCTTCAAATTATACAGAGTCAGGTTAATTCCTTCCAGCTTTGCTTTGCGCTCCTTTCTTCCCTTGTACTCATTCAGGGGAGGTAAAAAGGAGGTCTGTGCTCACGGTTTGGCCAATACTATCTTCTAAAGACCTTTACAAGCATACCCACAGCTCTTATTTGTAGCACCCTGGGAACCTCGCTCCTCAGTGATGGTACTCAGGGCCCTCCATTGAGAGGAGTGGGGAGAGGCTGTTGGTGGGGGTAGCAATACCCTGGGAGCACTGGAAAGATTTGTGGGACATTCCTGGGATGTGTGGAGCAGACAAGATGACATTTTGGCACTGTGCCTCTTGGTAAGATGTGAGGAGAAGAAGAAACTTGTGCCAAGGTCCTATTTTGAAGCAGCCCCCTCGAGCCCTTTGATACAGATAGTATCCCTGGGGATAGGGTTTCACACTTCTTTATAGCTCACGCTCCCATGGGAGAGAAATCCCAGCCTTGCTCAGGCTGGCTGCTGTCTGCCTCGGCTGCTGGGCAGCAGGCAATGGCTGTCCTTCATCCCTAAGGGCCCTGGCCTCAGCCATCCTATGTGCTCCCACAAGGAGAAAATGCTAGATGATCTTTGTGGTCTTTTCTAATCTATCATTGATTCAGTGACCGTGAGCTTCCACTGGGCCCTGCTACGTGTTCCACTTCACTCTGCTGGGAGATGTGGAGCTTTTCCCAAATGACCATGTAGAGCAAGGAGCATGAACCAAGGACGCTCACCACCAGGTCTCCAAGCTCAGCAACCTGCTGTCCCATTTCTGCTCTCTCCTTCGTTTGGACCAAGTGCCATCTCAGAGGTCTCTTTGGGGACCACAAGCTGGAGATGCCAAAGGATTTGGTAATGCAAGATCCCAAGGCAACACAAAAGATCTGAGCTCTTGGAGCAGCTTCCCTCCTGTCCTACCCATTTTCTCCCACCCCCCCCCCTCCCCCCCCTTTTTTTTTTTTTTTTTAATCTCTGGATGATCAGAGATCTCCCCATCACATTTCATAAAATCATTAAGGTTGGAAAAGACCTCTAGGATCATCCAGTCCAACAATCAGTCTATCACCACCATATCCACTCACCATGTCCCTCAGTTCCACAAACGTCTCCAGCTGTGTGGGACCTTTCATTACTCAGGGAAGAAAACTGCATGTGTAAGATGCTCAGCTCCAGACCTGGTCCTCCTCCCAGCCTAGATGCTCTTTGCACTGTGGGCTCATACCACTAGAGGTCGGCCGGTCCCTACCGATGGGGCCGCTGGAAGGAGGAGGAAGGGGCAGCAGGCCAAAAGGACTTGGCTGATGGAGCCTTGTGTGTGTGGATATGACAGATACTTCCTCTCCTATTGACATTTCTCCCGGCCTCAGGCCAGCTTTCCAGGCTTGGTGCTGCTCCTCATATGGATCGGTGTATTTGACACGCAAGAAGAAAGGCAGGTTTTTAAGGGCAAGAGAGTGCTGGGACAGCTGGAGTGCCAGCTTTTCCTGGAAAATAATGAGAGAAAAAAAAGATTCGTGTAATCAGCCAGTGCACACAGAGCTCTGGCAGTTCTGTCACTGGAAAGGTGAAGAGTTATCCTCAGCCTCACGGAGGGGGGGCTCGGTGCTGGTTGAACTCTGCACATTGCTCAGTGATCCACAGGAACTGGTGACTTCTTGTGGTGTCCTCAGGACCTTGTGCTGAGTGTGAAAGCTGTAAGGGCTGAGTCCCTTCTGCTGTCAGTGCACTTAGCACTAGAAGGGTGGCCAGGGAGGTTAATGAAGATCCAGCTCCTGCTTTGCTTTGCTTGTTTCTGTCCATCTACAGAGAAGGGGAAGAGGTTGGGTTAGCATAGCTTGCAGCTCTACTGAGTGCTCTGTACTGGTGGTGAGGGCGTGTGAGCTAGCATGTTGCAATTAAACAGCAGGTACTAGTCCAGCAAAATTGTGAACAGAAGGTGATGAGTTGGTTGTGAGTTCTGTGTTAATGGGATAAGGACAAGACCTTTGGTACACCAGATGCTGCAGGAGCCTAGCAGCCCTCCTGCCTGGTTGTCGTGTGCCCTTCTTGTAGGTGCTATATTCCCATGCAAGGTCAGATAGGCCCAATGCTTTATAAGACCCTAAGATTAAATTGTGCTGAGACTACAGCACAGGTGGCATATTGGTCCAGGACCCAGCCACTTTCCACCATGGCTGGAGATGGGCTACAGGCCACACCGTAGGCAACCCAGACACCACACCAGTCTTTCTCTGTGGTTTTTGAAGTCCAAGGATCCTCTCCCATCCTCTGGGACGTGACCCCAAATGTCTGCCTACAGCTGGATTCAGCTGAGAGAAGTCTGGCTTTACTTTTATTTCTTTACGGGATGCTTGTGTGCTTGCACATCTGAGCTTCTATCTATTACTGTCTTTGGTTTCTCTGCTGCCATGCAGGATGCTGCACACTTGCACTGTCCACAAACTATGCTTCAATGAAAAGCCCATAGAATGACTTTCACCTGATTCTCTGGTCTCAGGGAGTTATTGGAAGGTATCGTACTTCCTTCATTTACCTGTCCAAGCTTTAGGTCACTGTGGGAGCAAATTGCTCAGAGGATGTGTCTCAGTCCCCTGGGCAGCAGCCAGCCCTGATTCCATCCAGATGCTCTCCAAATGGCTTTCAGCTGTCTCCTTGATGAGAACAGCTTGGTACCTAACACCCAGCTCAGTGCGTGGCTCAGACAGGCTGCTCCCCGCCAGGGCTTCCAAGAACTCTGCGATCCAGCGGCATCCTCCAGTCGCCAGGCATTCGGCCCTGCCAAATCTTCTCTGAGGAGATGGTGATGACAGAGCTCACTTTACGGGAGGGGAGAAGCAAGCCTACCTCCAAGCACAGAGACCCAGCCAGCTGTGGACAAGTGGGTGAATGGAGCTACAAAGCTCTGGAAAATCAGAGCTCTGTGTTGCATGTGGCCATTCCAGCAATGGAGGGAACTCACTGGATGGAAGTCAGCCTTCTGCTGCTCCTAACTTCAAAAAGGGCCGAGCTGTAGCTGGTTTGAACTCAATATCTCAGTTCTTCCATTTGTTACCTAGAAGACGCCAATTTTTATAATTTTTGGAAACTCATTTCATGTAATCATAACCCTACAGTACAGGAAAAAAAATACTTTATATAAATATCGACGTGTTTTGTGACACAAAAACCAGATACAGTATATGGAAAATATAACCTTATTCCCTCTGGAAATGGCTTGGGATTATCTACTTCTTGTTCTTGTAACTCCTTCTCTACATGTCTTTGCTTCAAGGGTGATTTACTGCAAATATCTGTGTTCCTTTTGCCATATTGATTCATAAGAAATCCTTTCACAATGAAATCATTTTTTCCATGAACAACAACAAAAAAAAGTCAGAAGATGAAGAATATTATTGTAACAGGAAAATGGTTAGGACAAAGAAAGCTTATAATTTTGTAAACAGAGGTTGGGAGGAGGCTTTTGGGATTGAGTTTCTGGGCAGCGAGTCAGAGGGTTTTTCTTTTCTTATTTTGAAGACTCCATTGGCAATGTCTACAACCCAGAAAGGAATAAATATAAACAAATTTCCCTTGCAATGCAGCTCTGATAGCTCAATTAGCAGAATGGATAATCTGATGAAGGATGTGCCCAAGAGCAGTGATGGTTTGGGAGAAGTGTTTTAAAGGTCTTGACATCCCTGACACTGTGCCAGAGAGGATTTAGCTTGATGCTGTCTTCTGCTGCTGAATATTTAAGTGACCAAAGCCAGATGATTTCATGCCACCAATGTGATGGGGTCACCCATTCTGAAGGGCAAAGAAATGATGAGGAGAGCACTTTCCAACTAAAATGAAAGTTTGAGAGTTAAAATTCTTTTCTTTTTTTTTTTTTTTTTTTTTTTTTTTTCCCTTGGAAGATAAGGCAACAATCTCCCCTCCCATTAGTCACAGTGAGTAAATGGGTGAAGTGGCTGATGGTGGTGGAAAGGAATTATATTTGGCTAAGAAAAGTAGTTCATGGTATTTGCAAACACTTAGCAAAGCAGGTGATTACTGTTGTTTTGCTTGCTGAAACCATTCTTCTCTTTTGGACAGCCTAACATCTTTTAGTGGAACAATCAGAAAAATGTGCAGGAAATTGTGAAATTTTTTTCTGCTATTTTTGTCCAGTTTTACCATTGCCAGTGATGACCAATTTGGTTTCTAAACATTGCCACTCTGCTGGGATAGCTTATAGGGAAAGCATGCGTGGAACGGCTTCTCCCAAAGGAACCGTTTTTAGTTGCCTGTGAATCCTCAGCTTCAGCATGTTTTGGCACCAGGGAATGTGGAGAGAAACTAGCAAGCAGTTTCTGGGCAGCTCCATGCAGCTCACCTGGAACTGATTTTAAAGGGACTCATAGTCAGCTGATGTAAATCAATGCAGCTCCATCTTTGCTCTGTTGAGTTCTTTTCCCAAAGTCTTATATCTGGGCAGGAAAAAGGTCTGCATGTCACGCCTACTGCGCTGCATGTGCCTCCTGAGGCTGTGTGCTCTAGAGCTGTTGCAGATACTCATGAACTCTGAGTCTTTCTTTCAGGTTTCTATCCCAATGAGGAAGGCAGGTATTTGGCTGGGAGATTTTACTTGTGCACAGAAAAAAACCTGCTTGGGTAGGACCAGGGAAATGCCTTTCTGGGGCACAAGCCACTTCTAGGTTTGATGCCAATGACACTTTTGGAGCTGCTGATCTGGAGCTCCAGTTTTTAAGCTCTGGCTTTGGTTTCACAGTTTTTGTGAGCTGCTTTGGAAAAGCCTCAAACCTTCTCATCCAGGTCCACCACCTCCTTTCCCAGCTGTGAAAATAACCCAGAGTGGGGACAGAGAGCTACACCCTCTCCCCTTCCCGTGGATCTCAGCAGATGTTGTGATGGATGGTGGAAACCAACCCTGTGGAGGTGTCAATGGAATTTGGCTGCAGAAGGAACTTGGTTTATTCTGCCATTCATTGGGCTGTGATTGCTGCCTGACAATTGGCAAAAGCAGCTCATTCCATTCAACCAACAGTGAAACTCTAGATCTTTCTCTGTGCTCCTCTACTTCCTCTACTTGGAGGTCTTTTCAACAGTGTGTTTTCTGGCTGGCCAGAAAGTGAAGCTTCAAACAGGTGATGAGGGCTGGCTCCAGTTCAGACAGATATGGGGACAATGAGTCTTAGATCAGTTTGGCAAGCATGACAAGTCACATTGTTCCTTGCCTTTTGCTCTCTTTCCTGCTGATGTCATTTGTTGAGGTCAACTGTTTCTCCTAATGTAGATCTCATTAGCTGGAGGAGGAAATGGCACTTCCATTGTTGATGGCTGTCAGATTCCTGTGCTATCTTCATCCATCCCAAATCACAGCTGATGCATCTGAATTTGGCCTGAAAATACAGCTGCAGTGGGCACTCTGAAAGAGAGCAGGGGAAGCTGCATTGGTGAGGTCTTCATGGCTTTCCCCCTCCAGCTCCTTTTCCAGCTGTAGTCCCAATGAGATGCAACAGAGCAATGAGGCAAAACGAAGATTCTCTCAGTCATCCCAAGCTCCTTCATCTTTCACTTTGAACATCCTTGGAAATGGTGATGTTTTGATCTGTGAGGCCAGGCTGCCTAGCCTGCTTCCCAAAGTTGTAGGCTCTGACTCCAAGTTGATGGTTTTCCTTGCCCGCTCTCCTGTCATCACTTGTGAATCAACACCCGGGGCTTCTAAGGGAGAGATAAAAATATTGTAACGCATATAATTGAGCAGCACCATAATATAGGTACAGGGAAATCCCATGATGCTGCATTTTGAGTCCAGGCTAGTGGTTTGGAAAAGGTTTGTCAGCTTTGGATGGCTTTCAGGCTCTGTTCTACTAACAAGATCCCTGCTCATGTCATAAGATGTCTCTTAGTGGAGCTGACAGGCGACATGAGCTCGTGGTCAGAGCACTTCCTCATAATTGCCTTGACTTTACCCATGACCCCATTCAGGCCTGAACCACCCATGGAACTCCACATTTCCTGAAGCATCTCTCCAACTCACTTGCCTCTAGCTCTAGGAAATGGGGCTGTTCAAGTAGGAATAAAGCCAATGTTTGCAGAGCATCCTGCAGCAGGACTGCCTCCCGCAGGTGCTGCCTGGCCACCTCCCTAACACTTCCATCCTTGTCCCTGTGATGGCCGAAGTTGCAGCAGTCCCTTTGCCTCCACAAGCTGGTCCATGGAATCTGACCTCTGGGGTTTGCAGTGACGGTAGGGACCTTGCTCTTGTGTCACTTGTGTAGACAGAAGAGGAATATGGAGGGAGAGAAAACCCGCAGGGGTGGAGCTCAGATCTCTAATGACCCTTGCTTTGGGGCCAGCTGGGGAGCTGGTAGCTGGCTGTGAGGACTTGCATGACTTTGCTTGCTCATCTGAAACAGTTCCCTTCAGTCCACTCCTAGCCCCCTAGTTCTGCTGTCCCCATACTTCCCACTCTGCCATGTGCCTGTCTCACTGTCTGCACAGATGCTTCTGGGCATCTGAGTGAGCAGCATGTTCCTGCCTGCAGAATGCAGCCCTGCAATGGTGTTGCAAACAGCTGGTTGGGAAGCACAGAGCCACATTTCAAATGTAGACCCCCAAGTAGGGTCAGATATGGGGGATTTGCACAGGTGGGAGCATTCAGGTCCAGGACATAAAGATTATAATTCAGGATAGCTGTCTCTCCTCATGGGACTGGAACACTGGCTGAGATCAAAAGCCCTGCTTCTTCTCCCATTGCCTTCAGTTTCCTTCTCCAGAGACTTTCTCTTTTTACATTCCTTCTTGTTTAGCACAGTTTCTGCCCTTCAGCCTAGCCTAGTGGCCCTTGCAGCATGTGCTGCATCATTAATTATTAGCGAACATGTTGACATCTGCCGAATTTCTTTCTGGATACCTGCATTAATTCAGGATGAACTTTGATTCTAAGCAGAAACTGCTGATCACCTAGAAGGAGCCCTGAAAACCTCACATGGAAGGAGGAGGCCCTCACAAGGAGGAGGCAGGATGAGAGAGAATGGCCTCAAGTTGTGCCAGAGGAGGTTCAGGATGGATATTAGGAAAAACAACTTCTAAGAAACAGTGGTGAGGGATTGGCAGAGGCTGCCCGGTAAAGTAGTGGAGTCACTATCCCCGGAGGTGTTCAATAAATGTGGGGATGTGGTACTGATGGCATTGTTTAGTGGGCAGTATTCGTGGTATGTGCATGGTTGCATTGGATGATCTCAGAGATCTTTTCCAACCTTAACGGTTCTATGATTCTGAACGCTGAGTTGTGTTGTCATTGCCTATCAAAGTCTTAGAACATTGCATTAATGAAGTGGCAAAGCTGATGTTAGGGTGAATTTCTCCATGCTCTCCAAGAGATTTTCATGAATTGTGATTTCTTGCTTGGACTCTCCATCTGATTGCATGGCCAAGACATGCAAAAACCATGGAAAACCACATTTCTATCACTTCCTTAGGCATTGCTGGAAACTGTAAAGTAAGGAAAGATCATGAGATGTATGTGGACAGCAAGGCATGGGTAAAAGCAAACTTCTCAGGGTTTAGCATGGTGTAAATGAGAACGACAAGTCAAGAAATGATAGAACGAGCAGTATCAAAGGAGAGATAGAGGGATGGGTGCAAAGAACACTGTGAGTGGAGGAGAGAGGTGAGGAAGAGCAACAGAGCAGGAGGTGGATGGCTGGTAGAAGTAGTGGGATGGAGAGATGTGAGGGCACCAATTGTTCTTGAGGTAGAAGAGGAGTAGTAGGCGGCATATGCAGTACTCTTTTGCAGCTAATATGGGAAAATGGCAGCAAATGGGTTGGGAGAACTTCAGTCTCCTCTTGAGACAATAATGGTAATTTGTTAGAAGAATGTCACTTCTTTGCTTTCAAAACTCATCCCATCCCCACACAGGACAGGGTGGAACATGCTGACACCCAGCTGCAGAGAAAGGCACCCTACCAAGGAGTACCTGGGAAGCTGGCAAAGTTGTGGCTGGGAAATATCTCCCAGGAGCAGATGCCTTTAAAGGAAAATAAAGAAATAAAACAACCCAAATCCTACATGCTATAGGAGGAAAGCAGAGAAGCCCCTTCAGCTATTGAAACTGCCTTGTCAGCATCCATGAGTGGTTGGCTGGCTTGCTGGCTCTGACAAAAATTGATTGGGACCATGTGGCAGTCAAGACAGAAGAGGGTGGGAGGGTGCCAAGTTTTCCTACGTGTGTGTGTGTGTGTGTGTGTGTGTGTGTATGTGAGTGTGTATTTATTATCCCATCTCTTCTGCAGTTCCCTGTGTGACTGGTGCCAGCAAGCTGTGGAGATGTGGCCTTTCCCTGGAATGAGGAATGCGTCAAGGAAAGTGCGGTTGCATATACTTATGAACATATGGAGGCCCTGGAGTCACGCCACATGGTTTGCCACTAATTGAAATAGGCTGGCTAACCCCTGATTGTGGCCACCAGGAGCAACCCTGGGGGAGGGCATCGCATGGAATGGGCGCAGTCTTTCTTTCAAAGCATGACTCCTCATATCCTGATGTATTGTGAATGGATGGCATAAGCTGGGTCTAGGTTGAGGGGCTCCTTCTACATTTGGAGTGCTTGGCTCTTCCTCCAGGCACCTTGCCTCTGGATTCCCTTAGCGTCTCTTTAACTCTTCACTCCTTGAAGAACTTAGTCTGTTCTTAAGAAACAACTGTGGGAAAGCACCGAGGGGAGGATCCTCAGAACCTCTGTGAATTTGCCAGATACCCTACTGCAAACCTGTAGAGCTCTACTGGATTCCTCAGGCCATCTGCACGTGTCCAGGTTTGAGGCATCTCCAGACCCACGTCCATAGAAAAGAGACAATGAGCTAAAACTGAGACAAGATCTGAATTACTTGTGCAGTGAGGATGTAATGTGTATGGAACAAAGAAAGACTGTGTTTTTCTGGAAGGAAAATCCACAGGATCAGAGGAATTTACATAGGGAATTTCTAGAAATAAAATGGGATGCCACTGTTACAAGGGAAACTAGGCTTTTAAAGTAAGGGTTCTGAAAAAAAGTCTCAAACCCTAACATCTAGAATATGCTGCTCTTGTATCAACTGATCAGAAACAAAAGGCTTCCCATGTGGTTAATTGTTTGGGTATAAAGGGAAACAACGTGATTTTCTATCTTATTTATGGTTCTTGTAACAAGCTGAAGGAGTTTTTTCCTTGAGTTGTTCTAGGAATTTGCTTACTGAAAAAGAATAACATCTGATTTTGATGTATGACATTGTTAAAATATTTTAATGTAGGCTCAAAGTGTTTTCTAAAACATACACAGGCTGACCCATTCATCATCAGGCACTCAAGATGTGCCCAAACTATTTCAGGGTACGTCACTAGTGATGGTGTGAAGATATACTTTGCAGTTATTTAACTCCATCTTCCTTGGGCTGTTGGGTCTTAGGTAGAGCTCTAACTTTCCACTTAAAGCTATCAGCATCTGAAGTCAAATTTCACAGTGCCTTTGAATGGAGAAGAACATATAAACATCACTACAAATACGTATATTGGGAAGCAGCTGAAAATTCCTACATGCCTACAACCACCCTTATTTAATCTTTATGTCCCACTGATCTAAGAGATGAGAGACAGCAGCTGGACAATGGGGTAAAAGAGAAGGGGGAGGTGACAAAGACTGGGGGACCAATAAAAATGATGGGACATGCAACTCCCAGCTGGCAGGGGATGGTAAGCACAGCTTGCCAATACACATTACACTTAATAAACCACAGTATTTCCTTTATCATTAAAAACATTGGATGATATAAAACAAAAAAAGCCAATAACCTCTATTCCTCTTTCTTGTCACACACATTTGTGCCAGTTCTGTAAGGAGGTCAGGGAAGGAAAAGGCTTGTTGGCATAGCTGCATGAGGAAGCCCAGGATAAAGTAGGAGAGGTGGCATTCCAGGCATTAACATGTGAGGAGGATTGAATGTATGATGGGAAGCAGCAGGTGGGATCGGCAATCAATTCCTCTGCTGTTTATGGCCACACACTGACTGGTGGGTTGTGCTTGTGTTAGGATGGCACGGTGGTACTGTGAATGATGGCCTGCAGCATCTAGTCTGAGATGCTTTCCAACCTTATTTAATTTGCTTTTCTTTAAACACTGCTTTATGTTCCAAAGGAAATTGCACTGCATCTATAAGTACATGTTTTCTAGGCATATGGATTCCTTTACAGTAGAGCCTGTGGGATGAAAAGCAAACAAACAAAACGAAAAAAAAAAAGAAAGAAAAATGAGATGAGTGTGCCCAAATCTGCATTGTTCTTTTGGGGTTTGAGAATTATATGGATTTTTCCTCTACTACTTTCTGAACAGGGTCTCCATAAACCTTCCCTGCTAATGACCTCATATGTCATATGCACAGGTAGGATGAGAGGGAATGGTGTCAAGTCGTGCCAGAGAAGGCTCAGGTTGAATATTAGGGAAAATTTCTTCTCAGAAAGAGCAGTGAGGTGTTGGAACAGGCTGCTGAGGGAAGTGGTGGAATCATCATCCCTGGAGGTGCTCAAGAACTGTGGAGATGTGGTCAGAGTCTGGAGTGGTCACATGCATGGGTAAATGGTTGGACTGGATGATCTTATTAGTCTTACCAACCTTAATGATTCTGTGATTCCGTGTCCTGCATTGTAACATCTTTTGGGAAATCTCGATCCATCCCTGTCCCAGCCTGAACAGATGATACACTGAAGGATAAAGGGATTAGAAGGGCTTCTCTTTTCAAAATGTGATGCCTAGGGATGCTCTAAATCATGGTGTGAACAAGGGTGCCTTGTAGGTGAGCACCTCTGTGGATTCTCTGAAGCCTTGTAAAAGTTTGAGCTCATGCAGCAGTGGATGTTTTTATTAGACTTCTCTCTTTTTTTCTCCTCTTGACCAAAAAATTTCACAAAACTCATTGGCAGTTCCTATTTTGGATACCTATGTACTCTTTTGCTATATTTTCTTAAAACTGGACTGTGAGTTAAAAAGCTGCTAGGAAGGACCAGACAAATGCATTGGCAGACTTAAAGGCACTGTGATCTCACGTGCCTGGTTTCCTAAGTAAACCTGTCTGAAAGCCCCAGGGATCCTTAGTGCATCATCTGTTACTTCCATCAGCCTTTTTTTTTTTTTTTTTTTGAATGCAAGGCTGTGATTTCTCCCAGAGCAAATGGGACCTGGCATCTTGTTAGAAAGATTTATTTGTAGTGACCTGTGCAATATTCATGTATCTCTCTGGAAACAGCAAAAAGGAAAGGTAGCTTTTTTCTTTCCACATTTCTGGCTACTTTAAGCTCAATGATAGAGGCAGCTAAGCTTGCTTGCAGAGCCTGCACTAAAACTGCTGCAGCTCACCACAACTCCTGCAGCTTTCTGATAGCTCAGCAGCCACAGGACACGCTCCCTCCGCTGTGTGACACCAGGAAAACAGTCCTCTGGCACTCTCTTGTGTCTGGAGACTTCCCCATCAGCTCTATTTTGGATTCACTTGCAGGAAAAGTCCCTGCAGAACGAGTTCAAACTCCAAGCTGGCTCAGGAGGTGCTTTCTGCCAGAAACTTCCCCTGGGAGATTTGAGAAACAAACAAACCAAGCAGCCCTCACAACATCCTTATGACAAACAAACAAACAAACAAACATGCACACACTGTGTTCCTGAATGGCATTTGACCCTGCTCTCTAGGGCCTGGAGATGGAGTTTGTGATTAACACAGAGCATTTGTATCGGGGTGAATATTTGAAGCAAACTGCAGAGCACTGACTGCTTCCCTAGGGAGGGGTAAGAGGAAACCTCTAGCAAAATCTGTTTCATGGGTTCAGCCCATCTACAACAGAATGGGAACAGCAGGTCGTTCCTATAGTCACAACCAATGCTTGTTTCCTTCGCCTTTGCATGGAAGGGTGTGGGACAAAGAAAGACATCATGAACAAAAGACCTGGCAAATGAGTAAACAAGCCTGGCAGCTGCTTGTGCCAGACGTAAGCACGCATGAGGCGCCTGGTTGGTACATGTGACCAAGGGGCTGTTGCACGGGTATAAAAGGTTGTAAGCACGTACAGTGAGGGTCTTCGTTCTGCACCAGCAGCGGAGTCCGTGACTCTCCTGCCGCAGAAGGGTGCTAAAGACATTCAAACGCTGTGTCTCTGCTCCTGAGCTGAAGGTCCACCTTCTCTTGCAGCAGAAGCAGCCCAGACCTTGAGACCATCCACTGCCATACTCCTGATGTGCCTAGAGCCAGCTGCAACTCCTGGGGAACTCAAAGGAAGGACACAGCTGTTCTCACTGTGCCCTTATCTGAATCAAGTAAGCTGACTCCCTGGAGGATGCATGATGATGGAGAAGGGAGTGAAATTTAACTTTCTTGCAAGCACTTTCAGGAAAGAAGAATTCAGGTTAATCCATTCCTGGGGGACCCAGTTCCAAGGAAGGCCACTTGCCTTTAAAGGGCACGTCCATACAGAGGTTTGACACAGGTTGTTGGAGCGAACACACAAATTAAAGCAGGTGGCCTTTACTGATTAGCAAGTGCAGGTGGAGCTATGCTTACAGCTCTCTCACAAAGGATAAGGAGCCAAACTGCAGGTTGTGCCTCAAGTGCTGATGTCTGTGCAAAGATGTTATGCATTGGTTTCAATATTCTCCTTACCAATAATAAAGCACCCATAGAAGAAACACAATTTCTTCTACTCTGTCTAAATATGCTGTGACATTGTGGATGTTACTGAGAAATATGGTTGAACACCCTGTGACTATTTTGACTTAGTATATACATGTAGAAAAGACACTAACAGGGGACCTCATGCAGGTCTAGCAGAAGTGCTTGGAGATTACTCCTCTCAGCTGAGGTGAAGGAAATGATTTTGTAAGCTGTTCTATCACAAAACCAATGCTTTACTGAAATCACTCCTAATGCCCCCCCTAACTCCTGCTTCCTCATACAGAAGTTCCTCTATACCCATGTGATAGACCTGGAGCTACTGATTAATTGCCTCAATGAGCCTCACCTGGGACCACCACAACCCTCCACCCACGCTGGAAGAGCACCATTTAAGCTCAGCCCCAGGCTTTTGAGCTTTTTTTGAGTTCTAGCGTTGGTGTGCCTGCATCTTGTCCTGTCTCCTGGATGGACTACAGACCTCTGCTCCAGGTAACTGTTTTCCTATGTTTATTTCTTAAATGTGTATTTTAGCTTGTAAACCTAGTCCTGTTTTGTTTTTATTTTGGTTGTTGCTTTTATATGATGCTGGTTTGTTTTATTTTCTATGTAGAGAGCTTTCTGTGGGTATATTTGGAGGATTTCCTGCATTGGATTGGGATTTCCTGTAATATATTCAGTGAAAATCTTGATGTTTCTGCATGTAGAATTTTTGTTGACAGCGTAGTTGTGGCCTTTATGACCTTTTGTTGGGGCAGTCCTGGGGTGAGGAATCTCTGGTGCAGTTTGTGCTTTGTGACCAGAGACCATGAGTGTGTCTTACTGCTCTGTGAAACGCAGGATTTAGCAGGCAAGGCTTTATTGTGTTGGATTCTTGTATGTTTGTTCTGCAGTGCTGGTTCTTGTACTCTGCTTTTGTGCTGTGGCCATTCTTGGATTGCAGATGTTGGTCTGTTGGTATCCCACTGTTGTGGGGTGGAGGAAAAAGTGGTGGAAATGAAGGCCAGGAGAGAGTCCTTGGTCTAACTGAGGCTGCTAACAGTGTGTGTTGTGGGTGCTGGGCAAGGTTGAAAGTGAGGATGAGGCAGATAGATAAATGATTTCTGTTGGGAGGCAAGGCAAGTGGGTATGGCAACAAAAGGCTGTATAGGCATGGATAGAAGTTGCAGGGATAAACAAATGAATAAGCGGTATGTGGATGGGTAATGTGGGAAGAGCTGATCGATGTCACCATCAGAGACTTTGTATCTACCCTGTACCATGCCCCATCCAGACCCTGAGCCTTAGTTGATGTTGCCCTTTTTGGGGCAGGCAGGAGATAAGCAGATGTGGAGCACACACACTGGATATTATAATAACACAGTGGTTATAGACAATTGCTTAATGGGGACCAGATGGTCAGTTTTATTTTAAGTTGCCCTTTAACAACATTCCCATCTAAGCTGTGTTTTTTAAGTAATAGGTTTTTAATGAGATGCCCATAAGATCTTACAACACATCAGGTTTTAATCATGGTGGCCTATTTAAATGGCATTGTATGTCTTTAGCACTCCTGCATTTTTATGGTGCTTAATTCCTTCCCACCACTGTTCCTTACTCCTAACCTCAAATGGGCTGTGTCAAAGGGATTGTTCCTCCCAGCAATGGATGCTGCCCCTGCTGAACCCATCTGTGCCTTTCTACACTGGGACTGGGGATGGACCTCCTTCCAGGAGAGACGCTGCTCTGTGGGTTCAGGGAGCTTTCCCTGGAGCCAGAGCAGCCTTGTAGGGGAATGATGGTGGTTGGAGAGGAGCACTGTGTGTATGTTTGGCACAGATCTAAGGCCCTGCTCTCCTTCCTCCCCCAGCCCCCAATGATGGGGCATACATCCTGCAGACACATGGAGTCAGTAATTTGTGGTGAGCTCCGCCGCCTCATAGCGGATGGAGGGGCCTCAGTACAGCTGGGAATGAGACAGACACGAGAAAGTGGCAGCTAGGGAAACGAAGTTTGGCTGGTAAAGAGGCAGAAGTAGAAAAAACTTGGAATACTAACTTGCTGGAGATGACTCTTGCTGGGAAGGTGGCTTCTCTGAAGCACTGGAAGATGCTCCTTCATGCCCACAGCACCTGGTTCATGGATGGTGCCAAGAAAAGGGGGTGGATTGCTTGGCTTTGCACTTTGGTGGTGTGAGACAGAGCTGATGAGCTCAGCCCATTCCCTGAAGCCAAGGCTTGTTGGTTTTATTTCGTCTTGTTGCTGCAAGGCAAGGGTGGCAGCTTGAGAAACTTTGTCTCAGCTGATGGTTCTGTTTGGGCACATCGGGAATGTCCCCAGGGCAAATGAGAGTGCTTGAAATGGTCTTGCAAGAAACACCAAGGGGGGGGGGGGGGGGCCTGTAATAAGTTGGGTGGTGATGTCAATGCCAGTGTTGCTGGGACCTCAGCTTTGCAGCAGCAATAGTGCTCTTCTGGAAAAATGAGCCATGGAAAAGCTGGAAGGAAATCTCAGTGCTAACAGAGCAGGACCTCTGGCTGAGTGGCTCTGAGTCCAGCTGTGCCATAGATCCATGCAGCAGCTTGTTGTTCTCTGCTTTTTTGATGATGAAAGCGTTGCACCATTTTGTCTTGTCTTGTGGAAAGAAAGGAAGAACCTGCTTCTCATCAGTGACCAAGACCACCAGGCGTAGCCCTGAGGCTTGTCGCATGTTATCTTGTTATGCTTTGAGGTTGTGTCCTCTGTCTGGATGCTTTTCACACATTCAGCAGAATTTTGCATCTTTGAGATGTCTCCTCTTTGAGCAAACTCGCTGTAAAGGATTTATGGGCTCCAGAGCGGCAGAGGGAGGGAAAGACAGTGTGACATGTGGGTGATGAGACTGAGTTAGCCCATTCATCTAGAGAACGATGTTAAAACTAAAAGGCACATTGCAAAATAGGAGGGATTGGAAGGTGGGGTTCACAGGAAGCCTGGCAGCCATTGGAATCTTTGATTGCTTGGTTTTGGAAATATAAAGCAAAGCTGTCAACAAACAATAGAATATGAGCCCTTGCCACCCACCCATCTGTTTTATCCAGAGAATAGAGATGTGGAAACTTTCCCTTTCTGTCATTGTTCCAATGGAAACGGTTTGCCCCCTTGACCCTCATCAGTATGGATGCATCGTGCATGTAATTGAACCGCTGGACAAAAGCTTTTTCCTTTCCTAGCCAAAAATCTTTCCACTGCAGTTTGGCTTGAACATAGCGATGCCCTGACTCTTTGCCGTGCTTGGACTGATCCGCTTCATTTATTTTTTGCTGTTCGGGTGTGCTCTGATGCTACTGCCACTGACCACGTTGTGCCTCACCATCCAAGCTGTCATTCTGCTCTGTGTCAGAAGGGGACAGGGCAGTACATTGGGTATCACGCTGCCTTACAGCTGGCTCTCTCTGGTTTCTCAGAGGGCTTTGGTTCCTGCTGAAACATGTTCCACAACTGAAATTCTTCAAATGGTGTCTGATTAGGGCTGAACTCCTCATTGTCCATGGGGACGTGTGGTGCTCTGGTTCCCACCTTGATGATGCAAGTTGTTTGGCTGGTGGAACTTGCTGTGACAGCTGAGGTTCTGTTTGTGTTACATGCAGGGGATGTAACAGAGAACAGACACCAGAAACTTTTATGGACAAAGCAGCTTGTAACATGGTGAAGCACAGATGTGCATGTTCATCATGTCACCTGAGGGAGCCTGTAAGCACTCTGAAGAATGTCTGTATTTGTAACCTCTCCTTCAAATCTGTCTGCACTCATGGGTCGGTTGCTGTCTGTTGTGACTGACTGCTGGGATGGAGTATGCTGGGGAGATGCAGCTAACAGACATATAAGGAGGACTGGAGTTTGTACTGACAAGCTTGGCAGGTTCTTGAGACAGGTCTTGACTGTACACATATAAACAGGAAGATGTGAAATCTTTTGGCTCCTGAAGTGGACTGGGGAGGCTCTGGAGAGCTGGGTTCTGTTCTTGGTCTGGCTGTTTATCTGGTCTCATCAGAGTGATTTCTCAAAACATGCCTTGCCTCAGTTTCCCCAGCCTTCTCCTGCAGTCAAATCACAACCATACTGACAGCATCCTTGCAGATGGTGATGATTGAGATAACTGGTGGTGTGTTGGCAGACATTCCTGTGGCATTCAAACCAGATGGCCTCTGTCTGTGTCCTTAGCTCAACATACATCTTAGATGGAAATGGGCAACATGTTTTTCCCAGAGGGACTTCTGGACCCCTTCCAAACATAGCTGAAAGCCGTTCCCCAGGCCCTTGAACAAGGCTGCACTCACCAAGGGCTAGCTGCCTGGCTCTAAGCTTCTGACTCCATTCCTGGGCCTTGTCTGATCCTATGTCCTTCCTCTGTCTATGCCAGGATCTTGTCCAGGGCTAAATGACTGCAAGATCACAATGACATTGTTGCCTTGCCACATTCTGGAGGTTACTATCCTCAGCTTTGAATAGGGTTTTAGGAGTTCAGGTGGAGGAAGGAAGAGTTGAGTTGGAATCTGTCCCCTCTGAGAGGCTCCTGTGCTTGGGGCAAAGGTGAACAAGAGATTGTTTCCTCCATTGAATCAAACCATTCTATTGCAAGTTCAGTGGCGTGGCAGGATGAATGCATACTCGGAAACATTTGGAGCTGCATGACAGAGGAGTAAAGTAATGAGATCTCAGACATCAGTGGAGAGATCATCCTGGGAGCCAGGGAGGAATTAGCTCCTTCCTCTACTCCTTTCAGCCACACAAAATTGGCCAGGTGCACTGTGGCAGTTTATTGCTTCCCTCTGAAGCATTAACTTTTGGCTGCTATCAGAGAAAGGATATCAGCATGCTGGTTTGGGATGGAAGCCTCCATTCTTGTGAGTGGAAGTGCCAATATTTCATAGAATAAGAGTATACTGGGTCTGGAAAAGTATTATTGCCTCAATGAATTTACTTCTCCCAGGAAAAGTCCCTCTCCATCACTTCCTACCTGCCGTGTTGCTGACTGGGTGTTTGCAGAGCATAGGAACAGATGATCCTGAACCTTGTCTGATCCCTGTTAGCCACTTTAGCTGTGTATCTGAGCTCCTTTGGCCCTGTTGGGGTCCATTCAGAGTTTAGCTGAACTGATTCCAGTACTTTGAAGTACTTCCTTGTAAGGGAAAGTCTGTGCTTATGTTGTGGGTTCAAGTCTATGAGAAGTTCAGGGTACTTCACTCTTCTCACTGTCGTGTTTTTTGACCTCCTCAGACATTTTGTTGTCTTCTGTCCTGCGAGTCAGCCTGTGTTGATGTTGCTGTATAGGAGCTGATAGAGTTACTCCCATGCTCAATGTTTATTTTCTCTGCATTAGACTAAAAAGAAGCAGGTTATTGCCCCTACATCATGACTGTGCATAATTCTCATGTGCTTTAGAACAGCCCTTCAAAAATACGTAACAAACTCTTTGGGGAAAACTATATGACCTGATTGCTTTTCACTGCAAAATTCATGGCTTTTGAGTTTTCCTCCCAGCTGTGTTGTGAAACTGCAGATCAAGTTGGTTGGTCACTGGACAGTCACATTGCCTTACTTAGGTAAAAAGAGCAAACACTAGAAATAAAACTCTGCAGATAGTTCATCTCCAGCCCTGAATCTCTGCAATCTGCCCACCCATTAAAGTGGGATCTCCTAGAGATAAGCTCATGTTCTCCTGCTAAAGAGCAAAGGTTAAAACTGCTTCATATCACTTCTAGATTATTTAAGAAGGATAATCAAACCCACTCCCCTGTGACTGGAGGTAGAAATACCTCGAAAGTGATTCAAGGGTGGAAATATGTGCATGTCTGTGGTGGCCTTGTTGCCACGTTTCAAGGAGAGGGATGGCTTCAACCACAGAACAAAGGAAGGCCAAATGAGAAATGGGATGTGTGACTGGCGTTTGGTGAATGTGATGAATGGTGTTTGGAATGGAGAAAGAGTAGGTACAGAAGAACAAAAGCTGGGTTTGGAGGAAGAAGGGTTGGCTTGCTATGTAATTTTTTTCTTCCCCAGTGCTCCCCAGCTCTAATTTGTACAATATAAATAATTAAAAGCTGTACAGTTCCAGTGCTAATCCTTGTGGTATTCCACAAGCAACTTCCTTCCCACTTAGAAAGGATTCCATTGAGAATTGTCTGATGGTTCTGGCTCTGCAGCCAACTTTTCCATTCCCTTCCACAAGTCACTGAGTAGGACCTGAGCTCTCTCTTCCCTTTGTTCAGCCTTTCCCAAAATGCGGGGCAGAGAAATCCCAGTATGGAAGGCCTATTTCCTCTAGCCCTAGAGCTAGCTGTGCTTGAGACAGACCTGGAGGGAAGAGGATGGAAACTGATTTCTGAAACCAGTTTGCACCGTACCACATCCACCTGGGCACATAAATCAGTTCTGCAACAGTTGTGCCATGCCACAGCAGTTGAAATTGGAGAGTCCAAATTGATATGGCAGCGTGGCATTGTCCCAGAAGCACAAGGTGCTAATGGAGACCAGTTTAACCTTTTCGTATGCATGCTGTGGGAACTGCAGTAATAGGATGGATGCTTTGGAATAATGCAGTCATTTTTTCTTCCTTTTCCTGTACTAATGGGCTAGGTATGCTTTGTTGTCACTGGGAATATGGGTTTAGAAGGGGTTATGGAGACATCTTCAGCTCTGTGTCATGTATCCTGTGTATAAAATGGAAGATTTCCATGGTGCTTTGGGCAAGGCTGAGTACTTCTGGTCTGACAAGAGTTGGGATGCAACTCTGAAAAAGTCTTTGTATCTATGGTCTGTGTTTCTTAGGGACGGGGACACAAGTTTTAGGCAATCTCAGAGAGAGAGCCAAACCTTGAGTATTATCAGCCATGTGTTTGGAATAGCACAGATAAGTGTTGATGCCAACATTTTGCAACGGGGGAAGGAGGAAAGAAAAGCACGTCTGTGGAGAGTAGTTGCAAAAGCTGAAGGGGGGCTTTTTCACACAAGAAATTATGATTATGAGCAAGGATAGGGTTATCATGCATTCAGATATTCAGGACCCTTGTTCTGCTCAGGCTTTCTCAGAGAGAGGGAGTAAATTCCTACTGCTGAGTTAGAGATTAGGGGTCAAGAATTTGTTATGAACTGGCTCAATTGCAAGAAGGGTTTTCAACAGCAAGCTCAAAAATCATGTATTGTTTCAGCAGCCAGATCTACAGGACTGCACCAACCAACCTTCTGCTGCCTGTATTACTCTCTGTTCTTCCCGATGTATTTCTGTCCAAAGCAGAATAGCTCAGGAGTTCGGTTTTTCATCTAGGACAACAGATTGTGGTATAAACAGTGGAACATAAACTGCCTACTGACACTGAATGAGAAAGTGATAGTCTCTGTGCATCAGGGCTCCTCTGAGCTTTGTGTAGATGGTTGGGCCACAGTATCATCCCTAAAGATGCAATAGGTATTTGGAGAACCAAATATTCAAGTAGCCTGTCCTGTGGGAAGGGTACATCTTTGATTTAAAGAAGAATCAGGTGCATATTTTGCTAGGTTACATTCCAGATCATAGTCTGTCACCAACAACAGGGCAAGATCTGTTAGACCAGCAATGTCTCTTGCGTTCCCTGCCATTTAAACATTTGGCAAAGCAAAAATAAGACGAAGGCAGTATCTTTTGACTGAGGATTCAGATAGGACGTTAGTGAGGTCAGCCATAAATGGAAGCACATCAGTGTTTCTGTGGTGAGGACAATACAACTGATTCCATAAAAACCCAGGAGGTGTGCCGCTGTTGCATGCTCTGGCCGGCCGCCGCTAATGAATCATCCAGCTCCTGGATCATTCCCATGAAGGGGATGGAAAATGGATCCCATCCAGAGATCTTGGGAGTTCATTGCAATGTGATAACCCTGTTTACTACTTTGAGAGCTCCAGAAGTTCAGAAGGTGCTGGCAGAACATCTGCTTACTGCAGGATCTTGCCAGCCACTCTTTGGAGATGATATCTGTGCTTCATTTGTCCACTTCATATGCCTCAAACAGTGTGATGCAATGTCCTGAGGAAGAGTAAGTGGATTTGGGAGGACATAACTCTGCTTCACTTCCTGATGGAAAGATGGGAAATTGACCTGAGCCCTGCAACCCTGACTGGGGGATGTCTTTACAGTCATCTCGTGCTGTGCTCACTGCTACAGCCGTGTAGTGACCTAAAAAGCACAATTATCCTCAATGTCCTGAGCAGAGCTGCAGTCGGAGTCCTTAGAAGAACAGTGATATGGTGGGGAGGAGCAAAAGGTGCTTGGGTAGGGCTTGCCTCCAGCCTGCTGTATGCTCCTCCATGCCCCACTGCCTAGGGAAGAGATGCTGGAAGAAAGAGGACTCTGTGGCTGTTCTAGGGGAGCAAACGTATCATTTAAGGTCAGCCCTGGTGCCATTTGGAGTGAAGCTCGAATTTCCTCAACTGAAACAGCGAGTTCTGAATGTAATTACAGGATTAAAGGCGTGTTCTGGGGCTGAGCACATGATTTATAAGCAAAGGTTACACTTTCAGACTGTTTACAATGTGCTCTTAGCCCTGCTTAACCCTTTCTTTGCTTAAGACAAATGTTTGTGCAGTGTAGCCATGGCAGAAGCTGGGATAATTTTCCAGATACAAGGGAAATTCAAATACTTTTATTTCTGTTCTGATTGTCATGGATGATAGTGATAAGTTGAAGGGTAAAGAAGACACTTGTGGTCCCCAGTGGGGGTAGGTCAGTGAGCTGTTCGGTATGTTCATTCCTCAGCAAGGGAAATCTGATCTCTGGAGAGAAAACAACCAGAATTTTGTACTCTTTTTGAATGCGTAGCATTTGCAGTGATTAAATGAGGCACGAAGAGTAGGCCACCTGAATATGGGCTCATCCTTGTTCTGAAGACTCCAAATGAAGGAAAATCTGTTGTAGCCCCAGTGATCTTATTCTAAAAGGGAGGGTACGATATTCAAAATTCCCATTTTATATCCAGAAAGTGGTCAAATCTTGTAAATTGCCATCAGCTTTATGGGTGGCTGTCCCACTTTCCTGTTTACCATAGCATTTCTTTAAGAGCTGTAGTGATTTCTAAGCTACAAACCTCCCACTTGCTGCTATGTTAGGTGGAACTGCACTTGCTGATGACCTATGGGTTACATTTTTCCATGCGGGGCACAGATTAGAACCAACATTCTTTTCGTGTAGTTTGTAATTTGCTGTTTTCAGATGGTATGAGATACTAAAACAACTCAAGTATTTTGTTGCAGGTTCAGGGCTGTGAGTTCAGCTTCTTCTTTGCACTTATTGCAAAGGCTCCCTGCCAAACTGGGAGTCAGGTGGTACCGTGTTGTTCTATCTGCAGGTCAGAAGTAGTGTGATGTGAAATCAGGCATGCGTGGTGTTGAGTGCTCAATGCACGTAGTTCTGGCCATAAAGGAGATATACCTTTCATAGGGGAAAAAAAGGTCTGAAAAGAAGCATCTGCCGTTTACAAGTGGGAATGGGATTTATTTACTCTCTTTCCTTCTTTCTTCCCTTGAAGATGAACTTTGTCTCCTACGTAACATTTCTGGAGCTGCTTCTATACTTAGGGAAGAAATGGTTCTCTCCATGCCCCGTCTTTCTCTGTAGTCTTTTTGAAATGAGGGTGATGGACTATGGTTAACACTATCTTGCAAGAAGCAAAAAGGAGAGGAGAGATACAGGCCTGGGAATTCATGTGGCTACTGGGCCAAATTGATGTCATGCTATCAAATGTGAGAATGCCGGTGTGGAATTGATGCCTAGAGCATTTTATTGTCTGCTTAATGTGTGTTATCTTCCTTGTATTTTTATCCATAAATCATTTTTCATTTATCTGGAAAGCCTTGCCATTTTTATCCAAGATAAAGAACATTGTCAACACTAAGAGAGGGGCTATATGTCATGCTCTTTTTCTGTTTAGGTTGTTCAGGCCTGACTAACTGACAACACCAAAGTTGTATGCAGTTCCCAATATCCCATTCATAGATAGGCTTGCCATACTTTGGGTGTGTTTGTTGTAGGGGCCATGCTACCTAGGGCCCAGGTAGGGCTTATTAGGAAGGTTGCAGCTTTATGCTGTATCTACCTGGTCCCTGAACACCTGGATGGGAAAGTAAGAGTTTCTCAAGAATTTAGAAGTTAGCCATTCTTGGCTTAAGTTGAGGCATTGCTCAGCTATTTTTGTTGGCTTGGCATGACTCCAACCATCTAGTCACCCGTCTATTTTGTTACTATAGCACCAGTCCCACTAGAAGCCTAGAATGCCAGATTGCAATCAGGAAGACCTGGACTTCCAAGGAATGATGAAGCAGAGATGAGAAACCCTGTAATCTGTGTGCCAGGGTAATGTTGTCATTGCCATAAGCTTGAAACTTTGGCTGCTAATAACCAGCTGAACAGTGGTAGTCGGTTGCATGTGGAAGTGGTTTTTAAAAGGACCACATGCATGGTCTTGTAATCTATGAACAAAGAAGGAAAGGAAAGCTGGGGTGAGGGGAGGGAAGGGAAAAGCTGTTCTCCTGAAGATGACAACTATGCAAAAAATAGGGTTTACAGTTAATATCAGCTGAATGCATGTTTCTAGTACAATGATGTAGTTACAAGAGCTGACACAAAATCCTCTGAGTTACAGATGCTTAAAGGAACTTGTATATTACATCAAATAGAACTAAAGAAAACAATGCTCTGCTTGCAGAACTAAAGTGATAAAGAGGAGATCAGAAGTGGATAGGAAGAGGCTTTCTGTGCAACCCTCATTCAGACATGGTGGCGTAGGACTTTCCTCTGAGGTCCTTAAAGAACTTGGTGCACAAGTGAACATAGCTCCCTGGTGATTGCACAAGTGATGGCTCAGCTCTCCTAATGTTCAGCTCTAGAATGATTGCTTGATACCGTGCTAAGCCAGAGCACGAGTGTTTCCAAGTGATTGCCAAAAACTGAAAAACTTAGGGGGACTGCTAGTGGAAGAATCTTCAGATGGCATTGCCCACCTTGATGCTCTCCTACCTGGTGTGGAATGAATTTCAGCTTCCAATTGCCCCCCTCTTAGTTGGTGGCATTGATAACCTGATGGCATGCTGAGTTGGTACATTCCTTCTCTGAACCTACAGGCCAAATGGGATGCAGAGTGGTTAGGTCATGGGTAGCAGTGAAAGCCCTTTATATGCCATAGGGATGAGCACCAGCATTACTTCTCCCTTTCTGGAAGGGAAATTCTTGGAGGCCTGTGGTATCTGCTGATGACCAGTAAGCTAGGGCTCTTGCAAGCCTTCTGGTGGGGTGCTGGCGGAGGGGGAGGATGATCTTGTGGCTCAGCTGGTAGTCTGGGTCTTGGAAGCTGTGATTTGACTTCTTGGCTCTGTTGCTGGCTCCCAGCAGGCAAGGCTTGGAGTGGCACTCTAGTTCTGCTCCCCCAACTGCTCCTTGTATGGTATCATGTTATTTTAAAACTCCAACCCAGCTGCAATAAAATACTTCATATTACATGGCAACCCACAGTTCTGCTTGTCTTCAGTGGGTAATTTGCAAAGGAACACAGGCCCCAACCAAAAAATCTGAAGCCCCAGGCCCCCTGACATTGGTGTCTGAACACTGCAGCTTTTGTGCTGTTGGAAATGAGGTGCTGCAGTGGTTGAGTCAGCGATCTCTGATAATGCTTTTGTGGTGAAACTTCCTTCTTTGCCCAGAGTTTGCATAAAGACTGCTCAGTACTCCACTCTCCCTTAATGCCACAAAGTACAGCTTGAGATGGAGCTCAGCTTGAAATGAAGCTCAGCATCTTCCATAATGGGGTGCACAGATCTGGGTGAGGTAGGGTTCTCCCTTAACGTGTAGGAGAAATGAGCAGTTGAAGAATATTATTTTTAATTATCTATTGATCTGGAGCGAACCTTCAATAACCTGATTAATTCCCTACCTAACTCCTGCCTACTTTTAATATAGGGGTTTAAATAGCTCCAGATAAGTGTAACATCTTGCACCAGCAAGTTTACTGTCTCAAGCAAGACACAATAGGCAGATATGGAGAGATGAGCACAAAACAATATGCTCTTGAGCTTTTCATGAAGATCTTTGAGTATCTTTGTCTTGCAGAAATATAGGGAAGGATTTGTCAGGGCTGCTTCTTACAGCCACACCTGGATTACAGCACTCTGCCTTGAGCATTCTTTTGGCAGAGAGGTACTGCCAAAGTGGGAAGGAAGGCAAACAAAAGCTGGAAGTAAACTGGAGAATGCAATGTGTTGATGGTTAGACTAGATGATTATAGTGTTTTTTTCCAACCTTTATGATTCTGTAAACTTGTGGAAAAATGATGAGAAAAATCAACAAATTGCATGATAGTTGATTGGAGAGAGATGTCACAAAGCTATGCAGTCAAAAAAGGGCATAAGCTCATTCAGAAGGTGATGAGAATCCAAAAAAGAGTATAGTTTAAGGAAGAGGTGTAATACACATGTGGCTTGGTGATGAAGACAATCTTCTTCTGGTATAAACTGAGTCAGCATCTGTGAACATTAAATGGGACAAGGGATATTTTGCAACTGGTGCTGGGACATGCCGTGGCTCTTGTTTTTCAGCGTGTGAGTTGTGGCCCCACTGAGGTGGGATGAGGCTAAGCCTTCCCAGCAGAGGCTGCTAAACATGATCCTACCTAAAGTATAAAAAATGAGCTGAGAGGACTGAAGGTAGCTGAAAGAGCAACAAAGCCTTGTCCACATGGATAGAAGTAGAAGGCAGATTTCCTGCCATTATATTTTCTGCAGAAACCCTCTCTTTTCTAGGGAACTACCATCATTTGAACTATTTTAAGACCAAACTGGATTGAGCTCTAGGAAATATACATTAAGAAGCTGTCCCAAGACTGGCAGGGAAAGATGCCAGCTGGTCAAAGCCCTTTCAGTAATGTCACCATTTGTATGAATGTTTATACTTTGTTGCCAGCCTTGTGGACAATCAAGAAAAGGCTTGGCTGAGATGTGAGCTATCATTATTGGTCTAGACATTGGATTGACTCCACATCATAAAAATCTGAAAGATGGAGAGAGATGTATGAAGCATTTATTTGCAAAATGTAGAGAGTGTTCTATGAATCTGTAAAGGTGACCAGCCAAATGAAATGAAGGAAACGCCTGTTCATCTATGGCTCACAGTTTCTGAGTGGTTGCATGTCAGTCACTGGGAGACCAGTCAGCAGCTCCATTCCAATGCACATTCTCCTACTTAACAAAAAACAGCAGTAGCTCAGTTTTCTTCTCTGGCCTTTTTTTTTGAGTGCCTGTGACCAGTTCCTGTCAAGTGATGCTTAGCACTTCCAAAAAATTTCTAGCCAGGGTGGATAGGTCTGACCACTGGAGGGGGGCTGTGTCTTACCTCCATTGTATACCCATACAAGGTAGAGGAAAGTTGGAAGGGGAGCCAAGGGGATGCGAGTCATCAGTAGCCACTCAACCATGTCAAGCAGTGTTGGGAACCTGGAGATAAATCTAAGATAAATGGGAACCTGATGTCTCCTCCCATTTGGCCTTCTCCTTGGCTTTGGGGAGTGAATTGTTAGCACTCAGTGGCAAAATCCCTGGTTCAGGTGCTTGTTTTTAATTTTCTATTTCCACTATGTTGGTTAGCAAAACTTCCACCTAGAAAGATGTCCAGGATTTGCTTGGGGTGAATGATGTCAGCCTGATCTCATCTCTGCTCTATTATCAGTGCCGGTTGTCTCTGGCTTCAGTCTTAACTCGTTCAGATAACCGCATACGCTCTCCTTTGGGACTCAGGAGTCCTGCCATCAGCCTTGCCAGCAACCACCCTTGTGTTATCTGGTTGTTATTCGTGCTAACAAGGAGCAGGAAGAAGCAAATTAGGGCAGACCGAAACTTAGGAAGAGCTTTACCTCTCTTGGTCCACTTACTGGACTCCATGCCTTGTCCCACGAGGATTTCTTTGGCAGTGCTATTTACTTAGCTACTCTCAAAACTGTCCTTTGTCCTGGGAAATGGTGCTGGTGGATGGCTGCATTAATGTTAGGATGAAGTATCTTTAGGTGTTAGGACTTCAAAGTCAGCAGATCATGTGACATAATCTTGCCCTATGCTTTATGGCTCTCACTAGTTTCTACCTACACTGTGAATCTGGTGTGGTGGGGTGGAGGTGTCCTTTCTAAATAGGTTTGTTAGATGGTGGTGTGTTGTGTAAGTGTAGACTTATGCTCTGTGGAAGTAGATACTATCTTGACCTGCTCCAGGTGGTGAATTTCATCCAAATGATGAATTCTATACCTGTTCCTACAATGCTTTATCTCAGGCTTCTTCAACAAAGGTGATCAGAACCAGAGAAGAGCTTTTGTGAGAGCACTCTACAGCTGGGAAACAGTGTGGCCAACAGAATTTAGTAGAGATCTATAAAGGCAGGAAAGCTATGAAGGAAGCAAGCAAGAAAGCAAACATAGTGAAAACAAGCACAGAAGAATCCCATAAATTAACTGAAGGAATTTGTTCCCATAGGAATCTATGAAGGCTAAAAGTTGGCATGAGTTCATAAATGACTGGAATAATAACGGACCTCTGAGCACAAATCAACCATGTTTGATCATTGGAAGGTGGGAGAGTGCTTCAGGGAGTGTTTCTCCTCTGGGCACCTGCTACTGCCTAATGTCAAAGAAAAGATACTGGGCTCTTTGGACTGATTGGATCTTATGCTTTAATGAAATCAGCACACTCCTGACTATGGAGCAAGTGCTGAGGATCTGACCCAAAGCATGGTCTTGCAAGGTAGCTTGGAGCAATGCAGAGAAATCAGATCTCACTTGCTTAAAATCAAAACCAGGCTTAGAAAGTAATCCCAGAGCAGGAGCACTGTTCTCCAGGAAAGATTCCAAAACCAACTCATGGCCTTGGAGAATAACATGGCAAACCACCAATAAATAAATAGATAAAGAAATAAATGCAAAACCTGTGTAGAAAGCTCCCTGAACAAATGGCAAAAATATTTCCAGTTTTCAGGCCACCTGCTTGTCATCTATCACTTTGGAAAAAAAGAGTGTTCTTTAAATATTTATATGGGGAAAACAGAGCCACCCTCCTGGGTTTGCATGGTGATTTATGCTGCGGCATTTTCAAGGTCATCCATTGCCTAAATCCTCCGTCTGTCTGAGGCCTGGGTCCTGCAAGGAACCTGATCCCCATGATCCTCTAGATTAGAAGGGCTAGGGTCTGTTTCCATATGTGTCTTAGTGTTGGCATCTGAATTTCAAATGAATTTGCTGATTTCTCAGTCTGTTGTCAGAAACCAACATTCTCCTTTGGCTCCTCCAACAAAAGCTTTTGTATGAGGAGTTCTCAGTTGAGGGGCTTTCGGTGGCAATATTCTGGAAGATGCATCTTGGAGTCTCATTTCAGGCTCTCATGGCCAGCTCATAATCTCTCCCTGTGGGCTGGAACTTGATACATCCAAGTTGTTTCCTCATTTGTGAGGGGAGGGAATTGTATTCAAGGAGTCTTTCCACTTGGAGAGAATCAGAAATAAGATAAAGTCAGTATTTGTATCTTCCAGTATGTTTTTTTCCTTGTTTTTTGACCTGATATATAGATGTGATGCTTGGCATAGGAAAGTTTGGGATCAATGGATGAAGAGAAGATTGAGTAGACTGGAAAGATTTGTGCACTTTCAGGAATGAAACAAGGGAAGCTGAACAAACTGATTTCTTGAGATAATCTCTTTGCCTAAAAACAGACACTGGACAGGTAAGTGTAACAATCAATTCTGCCCCAGGTGTGACAGTAGGTCTCTGGAGTCCTACTACAATTTGAGTCTTACAAACAGGTCTAACTGTTACAAACAGGTTAATCTCTTCACCGTCTGCTGGAACGTCTAGAAGTTCCCCACTTTCTAATAACATGCACAAGGTATTCACAGAATAGGCTTCACCTTGGAGCTCTCAGCAAATGTGAAGAAGGGTATGGTCAACTTCAGTGGCACACATAATACCTTTTGCTTGTAGGTTTCAAGGTGTATCATGCTGTATCTTATTTCATTTGCTCAGATGGAAAACATAATGGAAGGGGAACCCCTTGCTCTTTTTTCCTTTTCTCTTTCTCACACTAATTAGGTGAAAATTTCTTGTCAGTACCTTTTTAGTTTCTCATTAGTGTGCTTGGAAATATACCTGTAGTGGACAGACCTTTCAACACAGGCTTTTGTGTTTCCCTTTGTATAGGGGAAAACAAACTCCACACCACAACACAAATATTAACCCTTTCTGGAATAATGCATCAAGTTGCTGTGAGGTGCAAAGCCAGGGAAAGCTGCACATCAGGTCCCAAGGAACTGACCATGGACAGAGGGAGCAGAGCAGCAAAGGGTACTAAGAGCAGGTGGGAACCAGGTAGCTCTGGAAATTGCCACCTGTAGCTATGACTTTGCCCTCAGCACGGAGCTGGGACCAGAGAAGGAAGGCATGTGGCTACAAACATATTCTTCCCAGGGCAGTTGTTCATGGATGAGTAAGAAGGATCATACCCTGAGCTCTTCGCTGTATTTGAGCAGAAGGTGCTCTAAGAGTGGGGAGGACTGACAGCATATTCTGTTTTATTATGCTTTCTGTATTGTTTTTTTCTCCCTTACAAAATAGAGCTTTAGAAAAATTGGCTTAATTGGCTGAGTTCAGACTTTGGGCCTTCCAACTGAAGCTGGCAAAAATGAAGGAATTTCTTTGTTCTCAGCATTGCTTTAGCAGGAGAGCTGAAGCAAGTTCAAGGGAACTGCTGTGGTTGCTTATTCTGTACCCGCTTCTGATAACTGCATAATGTACTGCTATAGGTCTGTCTGAAGCTATAGCTGAATCCTACTTTTAATACCTTATGGATTGAGAATGTGTCTACCAGGCTGTGTGTGTCTTGACTGACAGAAGCCCCATAGTGTAGTTGCTATGCTGTGGTCTCCCTATCAACAGATTGCCTGTTTCTTTCCTTGGTTTTGCCCTGGGCCAGATTCATGATAAGTCAGTCACTTTGCCTTCAAAGCTGCAGGTATGTGGAAAAACAAACGAACCATATTCAAATGTGAGGAAGGGGGGAGGTATGAGTCAAATAGAGCTGGCAGGCACCACCCTTTGCCATAAAAACGTGTTTTTCCAACCATGCTGGAGGATCTTGCTCTTGATTTAGAATTACGAAGGCCAGCTTTCTGTATAGATGAGCTGTAGGTATGAGGCAATGCAAAATCAGACTCCTTTCTGTACTCTGATTTAGAGAGACACGGATTCTACTGCTCTTCCTTTGATATGTGCTTTGCTCTGAGCCATCTGCAAATGAAGGAAACATCTAGATGTGGTACTTAGGGATGTAGTTTAATGGGTAATATTGGATGTAGGTGGATGGTTGGACTAATTGATCTTAGAGTTCTTTTCCAACCATTGTGATACTATGATTTGACACTGAATTTCTTCAAAAAAACTGAGGTAGGATAATATCACAGTTGTTCAGCCTGCTGTGTAAGGCTCCAAAATCCTAGTTAGAGTAGCAGCCAGCATATAAACTGCCCACCTCCTATTTTTATCTTTATCTATACATGTATTTGGAATTGAGAAGAAGCCAAACAAAACAATCTGAAAGGTTTACTCAGCCATGTTTTAACTTTTAACAACAAGGCTATACCTGGGAAGATAGATTGCTCTTAATTTCTATAATTTCAGACGGAAATCTGAATTGAGCACTCACATTGGACTATAAATCATACGCGTATTGCAAGCATCAATGCTTCTAGTATGGCGTTCTCTTTCACAGTGAACACAACTATCAAAGTGAAGCCCAGTCCATATTTTCTTCTACACCAAATCATTCCTTTTGTCTTCTTCACAAGCTGGAGCTTCAGCTATTAAAATAGATGGCTGGAGCACAGTACTGGTACAGTCAGGGTGATATGGAGCTGAAGGTGCCCTAGGAATCCATCTCAGAAGTACGGTGAGTGCCATGCACTACCTTTACACAAAACTGCAGTCGTCATAGCAGTGATGCTTCAGGAAATTGGTGTCCACCTCTCCAGAGGCATGTTAAGAATGAGAAATCATTTCCTCAGGGCACATCACACCAGGGCCTAAATTGGAGGGCTGCTGTGCTCTTGGTGCCGATAGAGGCACCTAAAGATACGCTGTGACTGAGATGTTGTTGTGAGTAGGTCTTCCCTGGGAGCTGAAGTGCCTGTCCATGTTTCAGTGGGGCTTGCAGCAGAAGCAGCCTGTGATGTGCCTCAGCCAGCCTTGTTCTGCTGACTTCCTGGGCTCCCCACTTTGTTTTCCCTCTGCTTTGGGATTTGCCCTGGATTGTGCTTGGACTGTGAATGCTTCCAGATGTTCTCAGCCCTCGGGGGGACAGAGGCGTGCCAGGCCCTAATTGGTATGCAAGCAAGACCTGTGCAAGGGGCATATAAAACATTACCTATCCCTTGGCCAACGCCTCCTGCCTGGGGGCCTGCTGGTTGCTAGTGGCAAAGGGGAAGGAAAGTATCACAGCCTGGTGGAACAGTTCCTTTTATTACTGTATCCCTGGGCAAAATGGCTAGTGTGCTAAGTGGCACCTGGATAAAAAGGCAGGAGAATGCAACAGGAGGAAGCAATGAGAAAGCAGTCCAAGCCAAAAGCATTAAAAACCTGAAGGAAAACATTACTTCTCTTGCTGCTGCCAAGTTTATTTCAGTATGTGGCAACCTGCTGAAGTACGTTCCTTTATAGGGGAGGAATTAGAGAGGACAAGACCTTAAATTCCTCCCATTTGCTCAAGAACTCTAGCAAACACCTCCTCCTCCTTCCCCCTCCTGCTGGTCTGATTTTAAGGAGATTTTAATTTGAGCCCAAAGTGCTGGAACATAGACAGGAAACTGCTTATAATTTGCAAAAGTGTATATAGTTTCATGGAAAAGCAACATATATACCAAATCCTATGCCTTTCAAATTCTTCCCGGCAGCCATCTCTTCTGGCCTCTGGACAATGAAGTCTCTGTGTTCAGGTCTGTTTTCAGTCGAAACGGTCCATGACTGCTCTTTTGTGACCGAACAGAATGCAAGGGCAAGCTGGAGTGAGTGCTCGGTGCCTTAATTGCTTTGGGTCATGTGGCTGCCTCTGCTGCTGCAAGTGGCAAAGCACATGCAACTGAGGAGCATCTTTTCTGCTAAGGGTGGTCTTTAAAAAACAAAAACAAAAAACAAACAAAAAAACCAGCCACAGAGCGGAAATTCAGGCCTCTATTGGAAATCAGAGACAAGGTTCTGTCAGCTTTAACAGGACCAGAATCTCCAGGATCTCAGCTATTGTGCTGTGACCAATGGATATGTGCTTGCATTCATGTTTACTACAGGGTCGTTGTGAGAAATGCCCTTGGCTTCAGCTGCTAAGAAAATTGGGAGTCCAGCCTTTCCACTTGCCCTAGAAAGTCTGAGGCACAAAGACAGAGTAAGCAGACAATGAGTTGCTTGACTGGCAAGCACAAATGTGAGGTTTTGCACGTACAAAGGATTGTTTGTGCAAGCAGAAACTACATGCAGGATGATGAGCATGTGGCCATGACAGCAAGGTCTTCAGAATGAAGAAATCATATCTAAACCCATCACTGTTTTGATTAAGAAAATGAGGGCAATGTTTTGAGTATTGTGTAATTTGGCTTTGGAGTGTAAGGAACTCTCTTGCCTTGGGTAACCAGGAGGCACATTAACTCTTGGACAGTGAGGGCTGCAGGAAGCTGATGATGCTGCTGTTCACATGGGGATGCTTAAAAGAAACCATCCACATAGAAGACATCGTTAGAATATAGGCCACATTGCAGCCTGTTCAAACACTGATGGCCAGATACTGTTGGCAAGCAGTAGCCTGGAACCAGATTCTCAGACAGTATAGATGTGCAATTGTGCATGCAAAATGCATGTCTAATTGCTCAACTAATTGCTGTGAAGCTATCAGAATCCCATAAAATGGGGAATAAACAGAGACTTTACTTATTCTTTGCCACTACACTTGTTGTACACTTGTAGTAGTATTTCAACTATGCTAAATATTCATTTGTGCCCATTTGTGTTAGATATCTCAGGCAAGATATGGATGGACCAGAGCATTGTACGGGTTGTAATGTTATTTGATTTTTTCAGAGGTACTTGACTGAAAACTGAAATCCCAACTTCAAAACCAGCTCTTCAGAGTCCTACCTCCAAGTGCTGGACTTTGTAATGCGATGTAGCATAAGTTATTTGCCCAACGGCATCTTAATTTCTATGTTTCCCTCCCTTTTTTTGGAAATTGAGGTTAATTATGCTTAACTATTCTCATCAGTTAGGCACATCACATGTGAGTGAAGTCTCATGTTTTCCTTTTGCAAGGAATCCATTTCTCTTCAATTCACAGTTCCTTTTTGTTGCCACTGAGCTAGATGCCTGCTGTTTAGCTACAGCAACTAATATTTTAATCTGCTGTCTGTGACCCCAGCTGCTGTGTCTTACTCCATGTGTGCAGGCCTATCTGAAGATGTGCTCAGACTCTGAAGAGGGATGCTTGGTGTTTGTTGCCAATATTTTGTGAGGGAGCAGGCAGGGTTGCTGTTTCGCCTTGAACAGAAGGTGGTGGTATTGAGATTTTGTCTTTCCTTGAAATGCTTCTCCACCTAAGCGTAAGCAGAGCATTACCAAGTCATAACCTCCAAATTTAGGAATTTGTAGCACAAATCAAGAACTAGCCATAGAAAGCATTGAAGGTCAGTTGGTGCAATGCACCTGTGCATCACACTTCTGCCATGAATCCCTTTCTATGAATCTGTGCTGCTGGGAGCCCAGTCTATCATTCCAAGACGTGTCACAAAAGGTAAAATGTGTATTTAGAAGAGAGGTGAAAAAGAGGTCACACAGCCTTTCAGCATATGGTGAGATCCAGAGGTTCTGCAGCTGGGGGAGAGGACAGTCTCCAGCAGTTTGGGTTTACTGATATGCAGAAGTCAAAAACAATGGGATTTAATGAATCTGGTCCATTTTAAAGTCAGCATATCCTCTCAGCTGGGCGGAAGTCAGGGGTGTTCATAGTTTTGGACTTGAAAGCAGCCAACTCATGAGTTGGGTCTGCTTCCAGAATTTGGAAGCTTTGGAGCCCCTGGGTGCAGCCCTGTCACTTCTAGTTATCATAATACGGTTCAGATGTCCAAAGAAGCCAAATGGGGCCCAGTTCTCAGCAAAATTCCGATTACGTTTCTGCTGAACAAAAGTCCAGGGACAGTCAGTCCATTTGCAAATATCTGTTATAAGGAGAGGGAAAACTGGATTAAATCCTAGCCCTGGAAAGCTGCAGAATGGGTTTCCTGGTTGTTATTTCCTTAGACTGCCTAACCTTCAGAAATGCATCTGAAATGATACAAAATGTCACGAGGAATGGCTCATTCACTCCATGGGACTTGTGCACAAGTCACCAATTGCAACAAGGTGCTGGTGTTTACTGATAAGATAGATGGCTTCTTGATGCTGTACTGACATGTAGCTGATGATGGTGATGCTGGTTTTTTTTTTTTTTTTTTTTTTTCCCCCTCTGTGATGGAGTGACTGAAAAAGTGTTCTTGAAAACAATGACAAAAAGGCTGTGGTCCTTCCATGGTGGTGATCTGGAAGTGCTATTTTACCTCTTTTTCATGGTTGGAAAAGGAAAAATAAATCCCTCCTGTTGTAAGCCAGACGCTGTGATCGTCCTTTCTTCCTTCCTCTCCCACTCTAAACCATTCAGTTCCTGGTATCCAAAGAAAAGTGAAGGCCTTTCAATAAAAATACATGCCAAGAAAATGTTGCTGAAGCTCTCTAGGTTTTGGTAGGAGACTTTCCATTCAGTCTTCTCTTCTATCGAGCTGAATCGAGAGGTTTAGTGTCAGGTTCTTAGAGATCTTTCTGAAACATTTTAAATACAAACAATGAGGTCTTTTGTTACTTTCCATTTCTAGTGGCAATAACTAGTTCTACAGTGCCATTTAGTTAAAATAAATGATGTAACTGTACCCTTTTCTTCTACTTTCAAATAAAGGGTCTTTCCTAGTTGTTCTTCACCCATATTGGTCAGACTTCATCCAAATCAGTTCCATCAAGTGCCCTATCTTTTCCTGCTGTAGGAACTGTAGAAAGGGCTGAACAGGGTCATAAAGTTTTAACTCCACTGTCACAACTGGAATATCCCACGTGCTGACTCCTAGTGAGTCTGGGAGGAGGATTTCTGCAATGGCAGAAATCTGGATTCTGTACCACAGTAGATCCTTCAAGTCCTTGCATTACTGCAGGGATTCAGCATGGCCCCAGTGGTGAAATTTTGTGACAATCAATGGGACTGCTACAAACCTGCAGGCTAAAGACAGAAGGTGGAGGGAAGTACTTCATTTTTGTTTCTAAATGCAAAACTGTAAATAGAAACCATTTCTAAATGCAGAGCTTGAAGGCTGTGAGGTTCTGGGAAACACCTGTGACCTGAGAGTCAGATGATGCTTTGCCTCTTTCCACCTCTCTCTCAACACAGATGTGGCTGGAGGCAATCCACTATTCTGTTTCCAGCCTGTTGTGCTCTGAGGAGTAAGCCGCAGAGGGTGCTCTTGCTCTGCCTGAAAGCAAAAAGCCCGTTCATCTCAAGTTCCATCTCTTCCTCCTTTCCTCTTTTCTACCCCCTCCTTTTAAATACAAGCAAACAAGCAAGCCTGCTGCTTTGTGAACTTTGTGTTGGAACCACAGAGTCAATGGGAAAGAGCCTTTTTGAAACACCCCCTTGCCTGCAATGCAGGGAGGCTGGGATTTAGGGTTGAGCTTTGAGGGGCTGTGCAAAGGAGAGCCAGGCAGGGAGGCCTAGTGGATATCTGTTGTCATCTGTGCCCAAGAGAAAGGCTGTCAACAACAGGCTGGTCAAAAGGAGAGCTGTTCCCCTGCTCCTGGCCTGGTCTGATGCAGAAAGGGTGTCCTGGCTGACCTTGAGCCGGATGCTCAGTCTCAGGGCTGAGGGTTTCCCATTGTGCTGTCATTGTACTGCTGCTCTGTTCTGGGGAGGTCCAATATGCCATTCTACAGGAGAAACGTGCTGGTTTTCTAATCCTAGATATGAGCCAGGGTATTTATTATAGCAGCTTGGGGGTGCCTCAGCTTTTCTAGCTGCCGGGCACAAATGTGATGTGTATCCTGCTGCTGCGTGCCTGTTCAGAGAGCTGCTTTCTCTTCCCCAGGCTGGGGCTGGCATTTGTGGATGCTCTGTTTTTCTTGGCTTTTGTCTCCTCGGGAGAAGGAAGTACCCAAACACTTGTCCATAGGCATTGATCTCCATCAAAATGATACCCTTCTTCATATGTTCCCTCAGACTGAGTACTGCAGTAGCTCAAAGCCTTACCTGTGGTGGGTTTTGCTGTTCCCTTCATGATAATGATAGGGTCTGTGGTGATAATCATAATGAAGGTCTGTGTTTTGGCCACCAGGAAAAAAAACAAAAAAAACCAAAAAAAAAAAAAACCAAAAAAAAACCCATTCAGCTTTCCAATCAGGAATGGCAATCTGTCAAGAAAGTGTTTGCTTTACGTGCTGCTTGCCCATGGAATGCCTCGGTGCAGGGCAGCTGCTTTGTGCAAATGCACCTTGAGTGGTTGGGAGTATAGGGATTTTCTTATTTTTGCAGCCACAGAAAACAAATGGGAGGGATCCTTAGACGCATTTCAATTCATTGACCTTCCTCAAGACAATAGCAACTCAAAGCAGTCTTTGCCTGGACTGCTCTTAGAATCCCCCAGTGATGGAGATTTCACAAATTTTCCGTCCTTCTGTTCCAGAATTTCACTCTTCTTACTTTGTTGATTGATATCTGGATTACACTTCCCATTCCTCACACCTCTTGGCTAATCAGTCACCAAAGAAACGTTCTTTAGAACATTTTCTCTCTGTTGTGTGAATTTGCACCATAATTAGAAAATAATACAGCAGTGTCACTTTGAATCTGTATGCTGATTTAAGGAATGGCTTAATATGCTTTGGGCATATCAGCAACTTGCATTTCTTGATGTGTGGATGAACATGCTGCTGCAGTGTAGTATTGCTCACAGTGTAGACTCAGCTGGTGAATGGGCCATTGTGGTTAGGTGCTAAAAATTTCCTTGACAGTTGTGGAGATTTATTCTTTCTTAAAGAAATGCTCTGCAAGGATCTTATATAGGCTAGGACCAACCATGCTTGATGATACCCTGGAGAAAACATTCTTTTAGCGCAAACTTAAGTAAGGTCAGGAGTGCGAAAATGCTGCATAGGGTGAAATTAGAGGTGGAGTTTATTCTATTTTGTTCTAAGCTTTACAAAAATTTAACAATTTTTAGCTAAGTTCATGCCACAGTCTCCAGTGAAGGGCTAGTTCTACCAGAGGGTGAGTTTCTTCCTCCTAAAATGGGTGTTTAAGTTAGGTTGTAATGGGAGGAAAATGAAAACATGTTAATCTCTTTTTCTTATAATGTACTTTTGAACTTCATAAGGTTTCCCATTTACTAATTTCAGTTTAGCTGAATGGTCAAAAGCTATCAATAATCTAAAGCCGCTGGAGATATTTATAATTTATGGAAGAGGATTTGCTTAAGAAATTAACAAATAAATCCCCCTACCAAGCACTTCAGAGAATACTGAAGTCTTGCTCATGGCCATTTGCTAAGAGAAAAACCCGCAGTCACCAAGTAAATCTCTTGTGCCTCATTTAGACTTCTATTATATGTAGCTAGCCCTTGAAAATAAGCTGCTTTATGCCATCCCCTGAAGACCTGTGGTCATGGAACATTTATCCATTTTTCTACATGATTTCAAAATGTATTATTATTTACTTTGATGAACACTCAACACAAGTACCATGTTTATGGAATTACCTATACCAAAGTAGAGAGGTAATAAAGCTATTAATCTTTTCATCTGTTCTCTGTAGCCAGTGAAGGAATTAATCATTAATTATCAGACCCATATGATTAGTTTAGCTTGGAATGTTTTAGAAAGTGGGAGCAGTGATTCTTTTTTCCTCTAAGGAGACTAATCTAAGGTTGTCATTAGGTCTAAGGATGTTTAATTTAGATCTTTTACCAGGAGGCACTCTGATACTTCTGGTTAATCCACTTTGAAAGTGGTACAAATGAAAATACTCCTCCCAGAGAAGGGGATTCTTATGAAGGCAAATAATATGCTTTTGTACCTTCCACTAGTCTGTTGCATGCTCCAGCTTGGTTTTCTTTGAAGAAATAAGGAATTGAAAAATGGACAGAATCATTTATCTACTCCCAAACTTTCCTTGTCAGCTCTAACTAGATTTCCATTTGGATTTATTTCTACTTATTTCCATCCTGGTGCAGAACTTTCTTCTCTACCCTTTTATATTGCAGAAAGGAGTTATTTCTTGTTAAGTCAGACACATTTCTGGCAGAAACAGTCACACCTACCTTCTCTCAGTAGCTTTCAGTCCATCATGCAGTACCCAGTAACCTGCAGAAGGCAAACACCTCCTTTGTAATGTCAAATTTTATATACTAAAATCTTCAGCTGGAATGTCTTCATTTAACACTCTGAGATAGGCTTTGAAATACAACTGTATCCTGGGTATCTCACCAAGCAGTTCCTCAGCCCTGCTCAATGTCCTTCCTAACTTCAAGCATTGTCATCTTTGACTTCTTATGCAGTGAAAAATGAGTGTGGAATTCTTGAAGAGTGGATGGATGAACGGGTAGATAAGATCACATATTCTGGGGCTAAATGATTGAGGGGTCTCATGACATAAAGACATCTGTTGCATCCATTTATTTATCTAGAAGAGGAGGAGTCAGAACTGTTGTGGGAGAATCACTTTTGTAGACTCAGCACAGGCTTTGGCCTCTCTAATTTGGAAAAGACCTCTAAGATCAAGTCTTAACCATCCACCTACCACTAATATTGTCTGCTAAACCATGCCCCTAAGCACCACAACTGTGCATTTCTTGAATACCTCCAGGGAAAGTGACTCCATCACCTCCCTGTGTAGCCTCTTTCAGTGATGATTAAAGGTATCTCACAGGTTTTTGAAAATCTGTAGGAAAGAAAAGATGAAGGGATGTTTCTCTAGTTCTTTTCCATCGAAAGCTTTGCTCCTTGGGTCTCAAGTAGCAATATACCACAAGATCTTTTACCTACATGAATGTAACTTCTTCATCAGTTCTAGGCAGTGACAGATGCTTCTTCACAAGGCAAAATACTTTCAGAAAAAGAAAAAAAAAAGGGGCGGTGGGAAGTCAGAAAGTCTTTGAAGCATTGAAACCTGGTGACTACTCTTGCAACACAAAGTCCTTTAAACCAAAACAAATAAGAGAAAGGTGGGAATGGGCTGTGCAAGTTTACTTGTTTTCTTATCTCTTCAATGTTACTGTAGCCCTTGTAGCAAGGGGAAGATTTCAGTGTACTTCACATTTCTAGCTTAAGCTTTCTGATTTCTGAGGCACTTGGGTCTCAGTCAACAACTTTCTACTTGCAACTTTCTGAAAGTAAAGATTTCATGTAAACTCCAAACCTCCCTAAAGGAACATGGGGCAGTTGTCAACATTTTTGTAGTTATTCACCCTCTGCCAAAGCACACACATGACCGGGGCAGCAGAATGGTAGCAGTAAAATCTAGCAAAGCTAACAAACAAAGGCAGCACAAAGTCAATGTCTTTGCTGAGCCCTCTGGTGTAGAGACAGGTGAGGGGTCAACTGAAGTTAGCCAGGTTCAACTCTCACTCATGGGAAACCTGTGAATGAATCTTGTTGGTCTGGGCTGATAAGGATCCTTCTCAGTACGTTTGCGTTAGCGAGATGGAGCTAGAAATGTGACAAACATGGCTTTAACTTACAGAAGGACCAACTTCTAAATAAAAAGAGATTGCCCTCTCTTTTTCTCTGGAGCAAGTTCTGTATTCTGCCCTGTTTGCCCTATCCCAGCTGCAGTTTCTATGTAATGCTTCCTCAGGCATCTCTGAAGCTAGCCTCCAAACCATGCAGCTATGGGAGAGGTAAGAAGGACAAGCCTTGTTGCAATTGAGCAAATCTCTGGCCAGGATTGCTTTGGTTCAAGCTGACTCTAAGAAAAAGTGGTGGAGAAAAGGGACTGAAGAAAGCATGGCTGTTCTTAACAGAAAGGAGCAAGGGTGCATGAAGTGTTGGCCATGGGATTGTTGTCTGCTGAACGCATTTTCTCACTTGTCAGTCAAGTCTCCTAAGGGTAGGTTCCTGTCTAATCCAGTACCTTTTCCTCAAGGTGTTAAGTCTCATTGTTCTTCCCTCATGCAATAGCCCTTCTGATCCTTGCATGTAGAGAGCTGTTTTATTCAGGTTTCCATGTTCCTTCCCCTCTCAGCAGCCTGTTTGTTTGATAAGGAGCAAACTAACCAGTCTTCCCCCCCCCCCTCTGCTGGTATGTCAACGTAATGTACTGCTGAGGACTGAGCACAAAGATAAGCAATAAATAAATAATTATTTATCATTAAGGCATTCAGCAAGAGGCTGAACGACCTCCCAGCCTCTCAATGCAGAAATCACTTTGCACAGTGGAGAACTGCTGCCGGGTGGAATGTGTCAGCTGCTTACCAGGTCACGGGCACGTTACACAGCCATTGGAGAAGCAAGCTGAAGCGGTGGTATGAACACAACCATATGCTTAGCGTTAAGCCAGTGAGAAATTCCACTGAAGTCAAGGGGGTTTTTGCACGTGCTTAAGGGCTTTACTGGATTGGGGCCTACTGAGGGAAGAATGGACTGTTGGTCCATCAGATGGGATCGGACCAAGAATCTTGCACCCCTCCTCTTGCCAAATCCCAAAGGATGACTGTGATTCACAAGCAAACTGGGTTGTTGGAAAGAACAGAACTCAGCTGGTCAGATGGCCGTAATTTTGCTGGTTGGATGCTATCAAAAAAGTGACTTTCTTTTGTGGCTGCTTGGGTGCCCCTTGTAGGGCTTTTGTTTGTGCATGAACTTTTTTTTCTGTCAAACTACCCAAACTCAGGTAACACACGTGATGGAACATGATCCCTCATCATAGTTGCCTGGCTGTTGATACAGATGAAAAGCCATCAAACCCTGATTAACAACAATATTTGCAGAGTCAGCAGCTAAGTTCCCTGACCTGCTACAGTTGTAGAGCAACAACATTGCAGCGGGCAAAAGATTAACCACAAAGATTGTTGAAAAGAAAAGAAAAGAAGAGGCAAGATTTGTCAGATCAAAGAGAATAAACTTGATGATACTTAGAGATTAAATTGTCTCAGGATGATATATGTAGCCATAAAAGTCTATAGGAATAAACTGGAACTCAGCTGCCGAGGAACTGTCAGCAGCCTGAGGACATTGTGTGGTCTTGACTGAGTAACAAAGAGGCTAAGAGGAGAAAAGAGATTTGTCGGCTCAGATCCGGGGCTGAGTTTCTCCATGTCCACAGACGCATTGTTTGTGGCTCCCTTTCTCCTTTCCCAGCCAAACCAATAAAATAAAGAAATAGGAAAATTGATTCCATCAGAAAAAATTGTTTCACATTTCCTAGTCTTTTTGGGTCCAAGTCCTCATTTGGTTTGTCTTGATTTCAGTGATAGTGTTGTGCATAGAGAAAAGGCTTGCTAATTATCTTTGGGGTGCTTTGCAATCCTCTTCATAGTTTGCTGTAAGGCAAACTTTGTTTTCCCTTCCAGAGGTCAATTCAAGAGGGAGGGAGATTAATCCCAGCAGTAAGATTTCAGCCAGTATCCTAAAACAGGAGGGAAGGACTAGGGTCAAATCTAGCAAATGAGGTTGGAAGAAATAAGGTCACGGTCAGCGTGTTCTTTCACAAATGGATTACAAAGGTTTTGGAAGCTCTCTCATTGCAGAGGTGGTGAAATACTGCTAGTTTGCTATAGGCAATGTTTAATCTCAACCCCTTCCATCCTCCTGTGAAATTAAATATATAATTATTGAGGCTTCAAGTAACTGATGAAGAAACAGTCCTAATTTTCCAGCAGTTTTGAACAAAAAGAGAAGGACAAAGTGTTGGCACTGTGAGCAGAAGCACAGACGTGTGTGAGCTCAGCTCAGAGAACGAAAGTCAGCCATGAAGATAGGACTAGGAAAAGTAAAAGGAATTAGATGGCTTGCCAAACAAGCCATTTGTGTGGAGCTGACTTCTCATCCTGGAGAGGACACTGTAGCATTTAAAGAGACAAGGCTTTGAATGGTGAAGTTTTGTTGGTTTTCAAGAACTGTTGACAAATGTGGTAAATATAAGAGATAAGAAGGGATGGGTAGATATGGAAAAGGATGAGAGTGAGGAGTCCAGCTCCTGACTCATCCATGGATTTCATTATCTTAGAAAAATCACTTAGCTATGGGATTTGCTGTTTACAGACTAAATGTCTAACTGAAAACTGTACTGTGGACTTCTCAACACCATAGAACAGTTGAGGGGACCTCTGGAATTCAAGTTATTGGAGAGTGAAAGGTGCCTTCAGACCGTTCCCCTCCCCATTGCTTCTAGGGCAGGACATTTACTGTTGGAAAAAGCCACTCTGTTCAATTGTAGTATCCTATCTGTATTGTTATAAAGTCCTCAGCACGAGAATCCTGTCTTGGTGAGTCAGTGTATAACTCATTTTGTCTCTGGGTCTTTGCTGACTTTTTTATTTGTTATAGTAATAGTAGCAGCTATTCCCTGCCACCCAAACTATAAGTCTTGTCAAGATAAATTGTTTCCATATTTGTTTTTCTATTAAAATCTGGAGTAAAAGGATATAGATTCCCAGTTGATCTGAGTGTCTCTTCACTTGCTCCTGTATTCCATTTCTTTTAAACTCTACTAGAAACAGAAGCACTAAATATGTCTGGTTAGGCTATCCTGTAGATCTACGTTTCACCAGCTTAGTGGTTTGGAAGCTGTCTCCAAAGAGTCCTGTAGTGCAGTATATAAATATATATATTTATATGACAATACAAATAGTCTGAGCATTGCATGCAGAACAAATGTTTGTGGTGTAGGCTGCGAGGAAAACTGTCAAGTCTTCTGTTGGATACTGAAGCAGAGGTATCTCCGTGCACTCTGAACTTAGTTTATGGCCTGCTTGCAACTAGTTCAACCAAGTGAGTGGTCAGAATCTCAATGCAGCACTGAGAGCTCTGAGATTTGGGTTGATGTAGTATCCTAGTACAGACTGCTGTTCATTCAGTAGGCAGTGAAGAAAAATAGGTCTTTACCTTGAAGGGATGTACCAGTATGTACCTAATTACCTATGTGCTATGATGTCCTGCAATGACAGGGGCTCACATGAGATACTTAGATCTTTTTCTGGAGACAACTCCTTTTTGATTGCTCTGTATCTTGTTCATATTTCTTGAGATTTAACTTTTGATACATGTGAGGACACACTGCAGTTGCAAATGGCTCAGATACAGGAGTTGTAGGAAGCCATTGCCTCTCTGTTTCAAACAAAAATCCCTCGAATCTTCACATTTAAAAAAGAAAAAAACCCTTGACTTTTTTTCCAGTGTGGTGTCACATGGAAAGACATCTCCTCACAGTGCTGTTTTGGAAATACAACAGTCATTTTTGTTTTATCTGCTGTGCCATCAACCCCCCTAGCTGGGGACTCAAACATGCATTAATTCTGCCTACAACTGCCAGAAGAGTTTGTTATGGCCAACAGCAAGAAGCGTGTAGGAATCTGTGAGGTGTGTGTGTTTCTGCTGAAAAAGAGCCTCAGTCCCAGTTTGCTGTCAGCTTTCATTACAGCAGGAGAAACTTCTTGATGGAGAGTGGATTGTGTAGTAGGCAAACATTGCACAAGAGGGAGGTGCCAGGACTGGCTCTAAGGCTGGTCTGTTGTAAAGGGAGTGGGGACGAAAGAGAAACTGAAAAGCAAGGGAGCTGAAATCAAGGTAGCTCTCAGGAAGTTCAAATGTTAGGCTGACAGAATGGTCACCTTCTCTGAATGAGGATCT
>NW_024884844.1:397250-500586 GCF_019232065.1 Centrocercus urophasianus
GTTCTGCTTAAATAATGGTCACCTTAACGTGACGTTGCAATGGCCCCCCCCCCCCCCCCGCATTTCTCCCTCTTTCTCCTCTCTTCCTCTTTTCCCTTTTGTGTTCTCCCTCTTTCACCTCTCTTCCTCTTTTCCCTTTTGTGTTCATTGGTACAAGTTTGGGAAGGATTAAATAAACCCAACAAATACAGACTGACTTTTCCACCTTTACTGAAGGCAGCTGTCTTTCTGCAGTTGAACCATTGCATTGCTCTGGAAGCTCAGCATATCTCTGTGTGATTTGCATCCAGACATCCAGAATGTTGCAGCACATCTCCTGTGACAGCGGTCCCTTTGGAGGGGCAGAGCACTGAGTGGGGGACTTATCAGAGGGAATCATTTTGGGGAAGCTATTGTCCAGCTTTGTTACTAAAGCAATATATGGGTTTGTCTTTCTTCCCTTGCAACGTCATCTCGTGCGTAGTGGATCAATTGAGAAATGAGCATCTGGCTGGTGGAGGAAAGCTCTGTCTCGGGAAAGCCAGGGCATGGACTCAGCCTTTTCAACCGTCAGGTTGGGTGATGACTCATGAGGCAGAAAGCCATAGGAACCCAGGATTCATCCATCATCCTGGCTGCCTAATGATCTGTTTAGTTACTCATTACCTGCTGGCTAAGCTAACCTGACTCTATCCAGAAGTGCCAACCATAGGATGCTTGCTGGGATCTCAGGGTCAAGAGTTTTTTTGTTTTGTTTTGTTTGGATTTACCTGATAAGAACTGACATGGGATGGATAATGATGATTTAGTCCGACAGCACTGTTCTCTTTTTCTCTCTTTCATTAAATGCATGAAATACATGGCTCATTCATTATACGTGTTTGGTGAGGTATTGGAAAAGGCTGCTCAGGAGTCTCTCAGGTGGAGTCACTGTTTCTGGAGGGTTTAAAGAAAAAAGTAGATGTGACAGTGAGGGGCATGGTCTGGAGTGGTCACAGGCATGAGTTGATTGTTGGACTGGATGACCTTATTAGTCTTTCTAACCTTAATGATTCTATGGTAATATCTCGCTCTGAAATGCTGATCACTGCTGCTGACAAGATTACAACCATGTTATGCCCTACAGTAAATGCAGAGAGTCAAACACTGTGCCAGTTTCCTCATTGCTCAGTGCTGAAGTCCATGGCGTAATTCCTCTCTGTTTCCTCGTCGCTCTTGTCACTCAGATCTCTGTCAGACATTGGTTCTTACAGACATGTTCCTTGGATTCACACACCATCATTGCTTTGTGGACAAGGTCTTTATTGGAAGGTTGCTTCACTCTCCCAGGAGTCAGCCTGGAGGTACAGCTCACACCCCCACAGTGCTGGCTCCTTTTCTCTCTCCGTAACTGTCTTGCATCTTTGCAGTTTCTCCTGCAGACATGGTTTCAGTCTGATCTCTGTCCTGACTTGCTGCTGTGGAATGCGAGGCCTTTATTATTATTATTTTTTGCTCCATAAAACAAAAATACGAAGCTAAGTACATCTTGTCGAGACTTCAGGCTTGCGTTTTCTGTCTGTGTCCTCTATAGAAAGTAAGAGCTGCAGCTTGTTTATCCCCCTCTTTTTTACCTCCTCTTTGTCCGCCTGCCCTCGGAGAAGATTTATGCCCTGTTGTGAAAGCGCTGTACCTAACACAGCCAGCTCTCACAGCTTCCCTTGCTCTGCAATTCCAGTATGATCTTGCTTCAATGCATACCTGATTCAGGAACAGTGGGGTGTGTTCAGATGGATGGAGCTGATCAGACCTGAGCCAAACTCTTATTTTATTGCAGTTTATTTCTTTAGGAAAAGCCAGGGTTGAGCTAGGAGTTCATTGAGTTTTAAGCTAACACATTTGCTCTCTCAGCAGGAGCAGGCCATCGGCATATATGGTTATTTACAGCAGCTCAGCTGAGGGAGAGTAACCCATAAATAGCAACTTCTTGTGTTTGCTCACAGGCACATATTCTTAGAGAAGGCAGAAACCTCACGTTCCAGCCCATTCGTTAACATTCAGCAATAGGATTTTTGAAGGAAAATGTCTCCCTAGGTAGGATATCCTATAACTCCTGACCACAGGGGTTTCCTGCAGCTTCACCTCCAGCATCTGGTGTTGTCTATTCTCAGAGACAGGCAGATGGGGTAGATGGACCCCCGATCTGATTCAGGAGGACAGCAGCTCCCATGAGCCAAATGCAACACCGGAGAAGTATGTCAAATGCATTCCAGATGGATGTCCCTGGAGAGAAGTGTCTTAATTCACAGACCAGGCAATGAGACTCAAAGAGGAAATGGCTTTCCCCATTCACAGTGGGGAGCCTCAAGGAAGGAAGGGTAGCTCACCTTCCTAGGCTAAGCTCTCTGCCTTGGTCTAGTGGCTTTGGTGTTTCTGGTCTGAACTGAGAGATCTCTTCACAAGCGTATTTCATCGTGATCCCTCCAGACAGTCCTTACCGGTGTCCTCTTTCCATTACTGGTCAATTCAGAGCAGTGACTGAATATCCTCTGCCATGAATGAGGTGTCTCCTGAGTGAACTCTGCCCATTCTGACTTTTCTGATCAACAATACAGCTGATTTTAGAGGTGAATCATGCCAAGGGCAAAAATATAGGCAAGTTCTTTTCCCTCAGATGGACTATCTTTCCCTGGTGAGGTACAGTGAGGGTACTTTATCTTCTGTCTCAGATAGATGAGTTGTTCTATAGGAAAGATTTACCGTGCTGCCATTTCTCTACCTTGCCGATGTTTTATTGTTGCTTCACAGATCTGTGAGATATCCTAGACCTCACATTCCCTCTTCTCTTTAGGGTACATGTTCATATGCTTTGTTAATGGGTGCAGTAGACAACTCTTTGGTGACCAGCTCTCTATCAGGCATTGAGAGTACTTATGCTATTTCTGTTGATTATTTGGGCAATTAGTCCTATGCCTTGCACAAAGACACTCTGCTTAGGGCCCACATCTCTTAGCAGGATTTCAGATTGAAATGCACAGACAATTCCAAAAGCAAACACCAGCGTAATTTTCTGTCAGCATAACACTTAGAAGTTCTTGTAAACAGGAAGGTCCCACTGTGATATGACCCTGCCCATAACCAAGGAGAGAGGCTGAACTCTTCAGAGTGTATTAGCCAAGCTGGAGGAACTGGAGAATAAGAGTTTCAAGCAGGGACTTACCCAAGTAATAGGAAAGTTGTGAAAAATAAGATGTTGTACAAAAATCCATCTCCATCTAATAGTAAATACAGGAGAACTACACAGATGAGGTGCCCCCAGTAACCTGATTGCTGCCTTCCAAACAATTGGGTCATTGATCCCAGCAACTGATGATTGACATCCATCACAATGAAAAGGCACGGCACATGCTCACTCAAACACTGCACCATTGATGAGGAACAGATTTTTCACTGGCAATATTGATTCAGGAGATGCCAAACACGTACAATGGAAAGGACGGATGGATCTTAGGAAGCACGTACTTTGGAGCTTTGCTTGCTGCTGGCTAGCCTTGAACACGTTTCTGTCCTCTCTCCTTATAGAAGCATTTTTTTATGTGTAGCAATAATGTGTTTTCCTTCCTATGGTATTTACAGATATGCACTGCTTTCTGGCAGGTTGGTTGCAGATGACAGGTTGGGAAGGATTTCACTTTGCCTGTGTTTTCTCTGAGAGGTTAGACAGCGTGTGGGGGTGGTGTTAGATTCCCCATCTTTTCACTAAGACTTTGTGTTAGAGGATCAGGAGGATCACTGACAGGTGCTACAAGATGGTCTTCTAAAGGGGATTCTGTTTGTGTACTTGTTAGGTCAAGTGGTGTTATTTAAGCATATGTACCATGGTGGGTGTTGCAGAAAGGTTCTTCCAAGTTGTTCACGGCATTGAAACCATTTCAGCCGAGTTGGTAGTACTGCAGTCAAACCATCTGCTTGCTCGGAGCTCTTGACTGTGTTGCAAACATTTTGTGCTGTGGAGGTTCAGGTTGGCTACTAGGAAGAGCTTCACCAGAGGAATGGTAAAGCTTTGGCACAGGTTGCCCAGGGAGGTGATAGAATCACCGACCCTGGAGATGTTCAAGAAACATGTAGATGTGACACTGAAGGATATGGTTAGTGGGGGTGGGTTGAAAAGAAGATGATCTCAGTAGTCTTCTCCAACTTTAATTGTTCTATGACTATGATTCAGAGAGACATTCTGGTTATCGAATGCCTTTTTGTCATGTTAATGTTCATTCTCAATGCCCTTGCTGAGGTCACAGGTCTCCTGCTTTGACCAGGTAGCTGCTCCATACAGAAGAAAGAGAGCCAAGAGGCTCTTTAGCCTCACCCAAACATAATCTTCAAAGTTTGGTGAGGATATAGAAACAGTTGATAGTCCTGAGAAAAATGATGATTTAATGTGAATCTACAACTTTATGTAGCATAGTGGTCATAGGTAAAGGGCCTGGAAGATTGGTGTTATTAGCTCTGGATCCCATGTAGTGAAATGCACACTAGATAATTGCCTGAATTTGACTGCAGTCAAATTCACAGGTTAACAAACTGGAGGGATGGTGGGTAGGGATGCCCATCTCTATATCTGAAAACATGACAGTTAAATGTTAAGTAAGAAATCTGGAGAGGTAAAAATGCCTGTCTAATGCCGTTGTACCAGGAACTGACATTTTGCCCTCATAAATTCAATACATGGAAATTTTCTGTGTCTAAATAAGCCTTGTCAGAATGTCTCAGATAAATACAGAGTGAGATCCTTGCAGCCTCAGAGATTACTAGGATAAGGTGTGAGGGCTTTAAGTAACTAAAAGAAATAATTGCTGGCTTGAGGAAATGGCAAAATCAACAGAAAAGACCCATTTTTCTAGTCCTTATGACAGCCAGGAAAACTTCAGTAGTCTTAAGAGCTTTGCTTTACCTTTTTATTTCTACCAGAAAGCTGAATTCCCCCTGCTTGTGTGTGGTTAGATTTCTTTACTGAAACAGCACTGTTCTTATGGTATGTTATTATTTCTAGTACTGTTGAGATATTGCTTCTGAGCTCTGTGTAGGGAATGGATTTAGCTGCTAGGTATTGCACAAACTCAGAGCAAAGTCATAATCTCCGTCCTAAAGATTGCACATGTAAGACAACACTTGGGGCATGTGGAAGTGGGAGGGGAAACAGGACAACAGGTGAAAGGGGCACCTGCAGTCCTGCTTTGTCATGGATCTTAAACTCCTACCGAAGACAGGGTGGTTCCTAGCATTCAGAGGCCTCCTGTGATCCCAGTGAACCTACATCATTATTGATGAGGAAGGAAAAATGATACCAGCCCCTGTCTTTTCCCTGAGGGTGCTAGGAACACAAATGCAGTGAGAGCCCATGGGGTGTGCTTGGATACAACTGTCTTGCAGCCATCCTGCTGCTTCAGGACTGGGCATTCCCAGCTCAGTGCTCTGTGCAGCCTGTTACGCTGTTTTTGATGTCAAGCCAACACTGAATATTTCAAAAACGCATCCCTTTTCCCCTATACTGTTCAGCATCATAACTCAGCTGGGCCTTGGCATCAGCACTGCATGATGCAGGGGCGGAAATTCTTGTCTGATCCCAGCTGATGGGCTGCCCAGACCTAGGAACAAGAGGATTGATGGCCTCAGTAAGCATCTTAGCTGCTAGCTCTGCTGTCTGTGCTGCAGAAGGATCCCTACCTGTCCCTCCGGGGCCTGTTCTCCCCTTCCTCGCCTGATGCTGATGCCTTTTAGCAGCTGACAGATCACCATTCCTTTGCCTCTTGCCCCAAGTGAGACATATTTCACTCGTGGGGAATTTTCAGTGTGAGGAAGGCTCTGAGACCCAAGCCTCATCTCACGGGCATCACTGTCTATATAGGGTTATTTTTTCCCCCTTCTGTTCTTTTAACTAGTGTTTTTAACAGGGATAAGAGATGAGCCCAGAATGTATTTATTGAGCCCAGGGGAGGTGCATGCATCTGTAAAATATTATTAAGATATCATTGATGAGTTGGTTTCACCTAAAGGCTGGAAGGAGTGTGATGCTTACATGGCTCCTGGGGGATGGAGTGGAGCAGGGGAAAAGGCTCTTTGCTCAGTGATACTCCTTTCATATTCAAGGAATGAATAGCACACAGGCTCTAGTTCTCAAAATACTGAATCTTTTTCTTCTGGCTGCACTGGGTGGGAGGAAAAGCTACACACTAGACTCACCAGCATCACACACAGCAAGATTTCCATCACTTCTCTCTTCTGATAAAGCATCTGACGTGTTTGACCTACTCCTCTTCTGCCTTCTACAGAGATGTACTTGCTAAAGATATCAGTCACAACGTAGCAGTCTTTAGCCTTCTCTTGTGTGACCTTCTAGGGTGCTGTTCTCATCACCTGTACAGGCAAGCTGAGCTTTACCTATGAGTAGTGAACCATCTGAGCTCTAAGCCCCCAAAGATGCTCCTTCTTGTAGGTTTTGTGATATTTCTGGAGAAAGATGAAATTTAGAATCCTAAGTAACACCTCTTACAGTGTGTCTAAGCACCTTTGACTAAGCTGGAACTAAAGCAGATGAATCCAACCAGCCAGGCTCGCTAGCCAAGTCGATATCATTGCAACAAGGTCTTCAAAAAGTTCCTGGATGTTTCAGTAGCAGAAAGGCTTCAGAAAGCCAACAAGAGGCAAAACACCGGCACCTTTTGCAGCCTAGGATGGTGCTTATCCTAAAATGGGGAGTCAAAATTTTGTTTATTTATGTCCTCTTGCAGTCACTATTCTCCCACTGCTTACAGAAAGGATCTGAGAACAGGTCTTTGTCTCTCAGATCACCTCAGCTAGGTTGGAGAAATCCATCAACCCTAATGGCCCCTGCTTGTCCGAAATGATTTCCCATCCCAGTTTCGGAGACCAGTCGCTTGTCGAAGCACTGCACCACCTTTTGAAGAGTCCTGCATCCCAGGGCAAGGTATAAAACAATCTTTTCTTGGATGAGACCACCATCTGACATTGATGTTTTCAACCCCTTCCCTGAAAGTTAAATAAACAGTAACTATAGTCCTGTTGTGACAGGAAGCAATTCCAACCCTCTGCTCAGGAGAAGGGTAAGTGTCTTCCCCCTTTGGGCTTTAATTCTCTTTATGCTTATGTAATGACTGAAAATCCTGACAATAAAGTGTAATATTGAAACCATAAAGAGGTAGGAAGGGGGAGAGAAATTCATCTTTCAAAGTAGTCTCAGTATTCATTCGATCCTTTCAGTCTTTGCAGGGGGGAGGACCCATATCCTATCACACACCTGACACTGCCTCTAGCAAAATTAGTCACGATGGCCCCATGTAGGGTTTGAATTTATTGTTTGCAAATTTGGCTAGTCTGACCACTGGCCTGAACACCTGTGGAGCCTCAGAGTCCAGACTATTAGATTAATCTGTCAGTCACTCTATATAACAGCCTGTCCTCCTCTCCATTCTGGTCTGACACTCCCTTCCCAACTTGGTGTATAGCTCTGAGATCCAGTTTCACCGGAATGTAAACAGTGTCTGAATCCCCCAGCTTCCCCACTTTGCTTCCGTTGTGAGTGCACTTCGGGTATATCGGCTGCTTGAAAAGTAATTATCCTCACTTCCCACCTGATAAATTAAAGACCCCCAGGTTCTCTGCTTAATGGTGCAGAGCGGTCCAAAAGTGATTCTCCTGCAGAAGCTGTTAGGAGAATGTCCTAGCAACCCCACACCCCTCTGGACCTCATTGTGCTGGAATGACAGCCCATTAATCAGCCCGACCTGGCTTGGAGATGGCAAAGGTCGTGCTGCATGGAGTCTAATTGGAAAAACAAATTCCAGCCCTCTGGAGTGCTTCCTGGCAGGGATGAAGGGGGGGACTTGCTTCGTTTCACACTTAAGTACCTTAAGTATTTTCCAAGGCTGGAAGACCACTGATGTAAAGGGCTTGTACTTCAAACAGAGAAGCACAAATCCCTAGAGCTGTGTCTATGCTGCTCTGAAGTGTGTTTCTGAGAATGACTGGGAGAACTAAGAGCTCCCAAATCAACCTGCTTCGTGTCTGCCTACTGCTTCCCAAGGAAACAGAGATTAGACCTGTTGGAGCATATATAGGCTTACACTCGGTGAGCATGACCTTGTACTGTGCTGGCAAATTCACTATCTACAGGCACAGATGAAAAGAGTGTTGTCAGACTCGGGATAGTCCTGAAAATGCAATGTGGCTTGTTAGTGGTTTCCACATAAGAAAGGCTGAGCCACATCAAACCAGAAGTGCAGTTGCCCCAAACCCTCTCATTGACAGAGGCACGTAGTGGATGCCTGGGGAAGGATGATGCTTCCCAGAGGCTCAGAGGTGCTGTATCTATGATGAGGACCCCTTGATGGATTGTTTTTCCATTAATCTATCCATTCAGGTATTAAGCCCATGCAAACTTTTTCTTCTGTTAGAGTTGCATTGCTCAGTGACGCATTGTGTGCCTCTTTTTCTTCATTCTGTACCTGCCTCTTTTCAGCAGTACATTATAAGGGTCAAACTATAATCATCTCCTATTCATCTTCTCTGTTTAGGCCTCTGCAATGCCCTCTTCCAGTTGTAGAAATGTGCTTTCTCCTTACATGTGACGATATTGGAAATGTACACCGGTTTTGATTCCAATCTGTACTACTCAGGAGGCTGGAATGGTTTATTGCAGTGGTCCTAAAATCCATGAACCTAGGAAACAGTAACATAAATTAGGTTATCTGTCCATGAAAATATCTCCTCTATCCTGGCAGGTGGTGGTGTTCACAATTTGATAAGCCAAAATAAAGTCAAGCCAGGAAAAACAATGGATAAGCTGCAATATATTCTTGTGTTGGCTTAGTATAGGAGGAAAAAAAACACAACCCAAGAACCAAAAAAAAAAAAAAAAAAAAAAAAAAAAAAAAGACCCCTGGTTGTCAAATATCATGCTTGAATTTTTATGGCCTCATAAAGGAGTCCTGTAGATACAGAATTGAATGTGTTGGCAAGCAACGAAGTTGCTGCCATTTGGCTCAAAGACAAGGAGATAGCATTGTGCTACAGTTGTTTTCTGATAGAGTCTGGAGTAACTGCATGCAGTTTATCTTCTGATCCTTTGGTGTAAAGTGGCATATTGCTTCATCACTAAGAAAAAGGCTCTGTAGCACTGACAACACTACAGCTGCATCACTATATAGCACCTCCTTTCCTACCCATGCTGGCAAGTGTTTGCATGTATTTAGCAGTGACCCCAGCAATCATGTTTCCATTGTCAGGAACACAGATCAGCATTTCTCATTTGTGCTGATCAATTTAGTTTGCCCTTTTCCTTTAGTAGTTTCAGGCTCTTGTTTTTGCAGCAGGTATAATGCTGTTGAGTCTGTAACACCAGCGTCTTGGATGACAGCTTATGATACTGAGCTGTGCTTTACCCACCTACACTCCAGTAATACAATGCTAACTTTATTCTGATATAAGAAAAGCAGTGCACAAGTCTCCCTCCAGCCTTTTAGACCAGAAGACTTTCCAACTAATTCTGTTGTTCTGTTTCTTTTCCTTATCTATTTATACCAAAGTTCTTCTGTTTGGACTTGAGAAGTATAACAAAAGAAACACAAAAACAGAATATACTTCTCAAGTTGTATACTTCTCAATTATGTCTCATCTCTGTGTAAGCACAGATATTCACACAATAGCACTGAGACTCAGAGAGAAAAGTTCCGTGTTCAGACATAGCCGTGTCTAACTGCCTTGGCACAACATTATCTTTGGAGCTTAGGGCTGTGCCACCCATCTCGCAGGGAACTAACAGAAGAGTGTGAAGTAGGCAAGGACCAGTTTGTGGAGGTGTTACATGAGTGAAAATTGCCCTTGTGCATGGGGTGGGAGGGTTACTTGGAAATTTCTCAAGGAACGGTCTGTCTTCATTGATACAGGATAAAATACACGTAGGCTATCCCATTCTGCCCTGCTTCAGCTAATGGACATAAGGCAAGCATGGGGAACATGACAAGAGGAAATTCTTTATGAAAAGAAAGAAAAGTGCTTTTCTTCCACTCTGGAGATCTGGATCCCCATCCGTCGTCATTTTCATGGGCTGGCATCCCGCTGGCTTGCAGTGGCAAGCTTGGTTAGGAAGATGGTCCTTGTTGCAGTTTGAGCAATTCAGAGCAATTGTTTTTTCAGGTGCATAGAGCTCAGTTTAAACCTCTTGTAGAAGCCTTTTTTATGTTACGTGTCCTGGTATAGGAATTATCTGATGAGAAAATTCTTCTCCTGTGCCTAGGAAATAGCGATAGGTGAATACAAGCCCTTGTCCTGGTCTCTGAGCTGATGTGAAGCTCCCTGTGCCCCTTTCCCCTCAACTCGAGAGGAGGCCAGCAACAGCTTTCATGACAGTCTGCTATGAGGTGTACCCAAAATGTTCTGATTACAAGCTGATCTTTCAGTGGAGTGGGATGAGGATATATATTTACATCTGCCTCAATTTAAATTTATCTGTGGAAATGGCTATGCATTTCCACTACCGGTCCATGAGAGAGCAGAAGGTAGCCTATGAGATAACAGAGAAACAACACAGCAAACCCATAGATGCCTTCCTGCAGAGCCAAGGTTCAACTACTTTCCTGGGAAAACACAGAGGAGGTCTGAGATTTACTGGAGCCTGCCAAATACAAAGGGTAGCGGTTAACGGGTCAAGGTGTCAGTCTCTGCTGAAGGCATTGGCATCAGCTACCCACAAGAGAGAAAGGAAAAGGAGTGTGTGGAGAAGAGCTTGCCAATGAGTTAGGGGGCTAGAGGCAGATTTCTGAGAAGCTCAGAAAGTATTTTGAAAATGGAGACCCAAACTAGAGTGGTAAATGCAGCATGACCTGCTCTAATGCAGCATGGGGAAGGCAAAGAGCAGCCCAGCTGCTTGGATACTCGACACCGGGATCACACTCAGCTGCTTGATTCCCTGATGCTGTATGCAGTTGATGACTGAGGGCCATTTCCAGCATGGGATTTTATGTGTGGAGCCCATTCACTGTATGGCAACTGCTGAGACTTCCAGAAGGGGGTGACTCGGTTACAGGCCAGGAAATGAACACAGAGAACTGTTGCTAGAAACCAAGCTGAAGCACATGAAAATAATAAAATAGATGTCCAAACTGGGACTTCTCCTGGGGCTGTGTGGTGCTGACAAGCTGACCCTGGATGTGTCGCATCTCTCAGCTTCACAGCTCTTGACACACAGCACCAGCTCTCCCATATGTCAGGAGTCACATTCCCCACTGTTGGAATGCAGCCACCTCTGGAGCAGAACCCAGCAGCTGTTTAAAGAATTGACAGAAACAAACCAGGGACAGGACGCGAAGATGTAGCCAAAGTACAGGGGAGAACAAGGGAGGGAAAAATGTCAACCAAGTCTGTTGGACAAGTGTGATGGTCATTATAGCATGGATTAAACTCACAATTAAATGATAAAAAGCATTGCAAGTTACCAGGCATCAGCAGAGCTAATGTACCCACCTAAGTCTTTTCCTACTGGCCTAAAGCTAGCTCAGAGGAATACCAGTTTGGGCCATTCTTTTATGCGTTACGCTCTACTATGCTTAGTAACCCATGGCTCCATGATAACCTGAAGAGAGGCATGATTCTTTTGTCTCGGCGGACAAAAAAAACTTGGGTTTTGGTTTCTTCCTTCAAGCCAGGCTTACCTTTAACTCAAGATGTTAACCTATTTCCAGCTTTCCTAAGCTGGATTCTGAAAGAGGGATAACCTAGAAGATAACTTAGAAACACCCTAGAAGACCATCAGAAGAGTCAGGAATGGCTTAGAAGCAAGGGAAGGACCACTGCATGCGTATCGTTCCCCAGTAAGCTGCCCCAGACCTCTGCTGCAGAGGGGAGACAATAAGGGGACCATAGGATATTCATATTGGAGGAGTCCTTAGGAATCCTGTGGATCTGCTTATTGATTCTGGAGCACCAGTGGCATCTTGGTCTGGCAGAGCAGAGCTCTTACATCCTTCTGTTCCAGCCCAGTCCTGCATATTCATTGGAGTCAGCAGAGAGTATCTGGACTGGCAATTACCTTCAGACTCCAGTTCAAAGGAAATTAATTGAAGTGGGCACCAAATGAATCCAGCAGAGAAGACTGCTCTCTGAAGGCATCTGGGGCTTTGTGTGGCCATGCCCATCTGTACGCACTGGCTCTTGAAAGGAGGCGGAGCAGGGAAAAAGGGACAGAAGGTTCTGGGGTGGATAATGGAAGAATTCAAGAGACAGGAAGCCTGAATTCCCACGTTGCCCCCTGCCATTTCAGTGGAGAGAATGTCTTCTGCTCCCAGCATGCAGACTGCCCCTTGCCACCGCTGTACTTGGCTACTTGGAAAGCCATTTGCAAGCCTTCCCCCACTGAATTCAGTGTGCAGCCATAAGAACAGCAGCCACCTGGATCCCCTCCAGCTGTCCAGCAAGAGACAGGGAAAAGCAGTTAGTAGTAGCGCAGAAAAGGAAAGAAAAAAAGAAAAGAAAAAAAAATGAAGAAAGGCCAGAAATCTCTTTTCCTGGCACACCATGACGCACAGATTTGGGAATGAGAGTTGTGAAAGCTTTTTGTTTAGCTTATTCTTTTCTGGTCTGACAGATGATAAGTCCCACAGCTCAGAAACATCTGACAGGACTGGCTGAAGTCAATTCATCTTTCATCTGCCCGTCACAATCCTGAAGCGGAGAGTGACAGAGCTGTTTCTCCTCTGTCTGAACACCGCTCTCCCTCCTTCTCTTTCTTTTGCGTGATGTTGTTTGGAGGTTGGGAAAACCAGTTTCCTTCCTGCCTAGAGCCTTCTCCCCAGGTTCAGGGCAGCGTCCGTCTGCCCTTGCACCTGCTTCTTACAGCTGTGAGCTGCCTCTGCTGAAATCATTTGCACCCGACCCAGCAGCAGGCTGATGGGGCCCCTCCGGCTTCCCCTTGACTCCTTTCCCTGTCATATTTTCCTTGCTGCTCTTGCAATTAGCGCTCTTGTTCGTCACTCCTCTCGCTAACTCCTGCTTTCCTGGCACGTTCCACGTTTAACCTCCCCCGACTCCATGTGTGCTCACTACACCAGTGCTGCTCACTTGGAGCCACTGAGACATCGCTCCCTTCTTTTCACTGTGCCCTGTCCCACAGAACTCTGAGTGCTCACAATTGTAGGTGCAGAGATGGAGTCCTCGTGTCCTCGAGTACCTTCCGGCGAATGGATAGAGAGGATCATAGAATCATTTGAGTTGGAAGGGATCTTTAAAGGTCATCTGGTCCAATCCCTTGAATGAACAGAGACACCTATAGCTACATCATATGCTCCAAGGCCCTCCAGCCTGACCTTCAGTGTCTCCAGGGTCATCCACCATCTCTGGGCAGCCTGTGCCTTGCCACCCTTACTCAAAAAAATTCTTCCTTATATCCACTCTAAATCTTTCCTCTTTTCATTTCAAACTGTTTCCCCTTATTTGGTCACAACAGACCTGCTTGAAGAGTCTGTCCCTTCCAGATCTTCATTTTCACATAATCACGAAGCCATCTGTCTTATAGCCTGCTATCAGTAGGGAGATAACCCTGGTGTCAACAAGCCCCAATCCCCAGGTTGGATCAAAAAAGTCTTTTCACTTGAGGCCATGCATCACCCAGCACTTGAGATGCGGGTTGTTGGTAGATCATAGGATCATAGAATCACTTTTGCTGGAAAGGACCCTTACAGGTCATCCAGTCCAACTTCTCAGTGGGAGATGAGAGAGGCAAGGCGGCAAAAGAAAAGCCTAATGCTCTCAAGCTACCAAACAGGGTTTTTTTCCTATTTCAAAGGTGGGATTTTTGGCTAGAGACTGTTGGGAAACAAAATAAAAGGCACAATTAAGGGGAAAAAAAAATATTATTAATGATTAGACTTACAAATAGTATTGTACTTCTACGTAAACTTTTGGTTAGGAAAAATAATAATAAATAAATAAAAACAACCCCCCAAACAGTAAATTACACTCCAAGCTGATGGGAAATGTTGTTTTGCTTCCTGCAGCAGAAAATCAATGATTTAATTTCACTTGCACTTGATGGGCTGCATCTCCCAAATAAGGAACTCCAATTGGACACACTTGGAAATGAAAAGTTCTTTCGTCAGACTCCTTGTTTTGCATCACAAGGTGGTCATTTTGGTCCCCAGCAATTTGTTTTCTCAGGCATGTGTTTTTCTGGAGGAAAGCAAGCACCTGTTTTGCAAAAAAGATCCTCTAACATTTAATTTACTCATCTATGCAAACAGACTCCACATTCTGATTTTCTTCTGCAGTCTTTGCTCCCACAGTGTCTCCATTCCTCATCCTTTCCCAGATGCAAAATTATGTGGCCAGGTTATGTCTGGCCACCAGCTGGGTCCCAAAATCTGTGCAAGAAGCTTAGCTGAATCCTCCACAGATCACATGGTTGCTCTCAGAATATCTGTTTATATCCTGCAAATTTGTTCAGTGTGGCCCTTAACCAGGATCCTCACGACTTTACAAGCAGGGACACAAGCCTTGCCAGCCAAGGGCTTGAATGGGCTGATAAAAGTGGTGGTAAAATGAATCTCAGCTCAGAGCTTGATTGTATCTTCCCTGTGTGGCTTTAACAACAGAGGAAGGAGAGAAAGAAAAGGCAGAGGGGGTGTGTGGAGAGAGAAAGTGTCTCAAGCATTTTGTTGAGTTGCCGGATCTGGTTCAGCGCCATTAAGAAAGGGGATATTGAGGAGTGCTTTTCATTCCACCATTTTGCAGTGGGTAATTGCTTTCCACACGGTGCATTGAGTTTTGATGTGAGTCCAGCTGCAGTAACGCAAGTTACGGCAAAGGCTGTTCCAGTGCAAATGTGTTATTTGAGTGTCTCTTTGCTCACACTATGACTAAACAGAAGCAGCTGTGGCCAGAGGGCCATCAGTGCTTTGTATCACACAGTCTGGCATTTCGTGGAAAGTTTTCATGTTTTCAGCTGGAAAAACTTTCTTCCATAACTGGAAGTTTTGAAGAAATTTAAATTTTCTATGATACACAAAACAAGTTTATCTCCAGAGGAGATAGAATCCTGGCAGCATGTCAGCCTCTCCCATATTGTAAGCCTTAGCATGCCTAAGAGCTGCCACTTGTATATTGGTCAAGAAAGCCACCTGTATGTTTCTTGAGGACATCAGTTTGAAAACATAATAAAACTGAAGTAAAGACAGTTTGGGATAACAAAACTGCACTGCTGGATCAAGATGAGAAGATCACATCAGTATGTGGCCTTATAATCTGTGGGGATGAGAGTTAGCCAAGTCTTTCAGCAGCCATTTTGTACACGGAATCTTAGAGTCGTTGTGGTTGGAGAAGACCACTGGAGACCATCTAGTCCAACCATCAGCCTATCCCCCCCATGTCTACTAACTGTGTTGCTCAGTATCATATCTTCATGGTTCTTGAAAACCTCCAGAGACAGTAACTCCACCACCATAAGTGTGAGCATTTCCTGATTTTGTTTATTTATTTATTTATTTAGAGATCATTTTCAAACTCTTAGGAAAAGGACATAAAGTGGTCTACTTTTTTACTACCAGAACTGATTGGCAAAGTAGGTAAACAATGTAAATGGATGGAAACACAAAGATGAACCTTCTATGCAGCCCTATTTTGCATGTATTATCCTCTTAGAAAGGAATACGGAAACAAGAAAGATCTACTCAGTAGAAAATATGTTTTCCCCACAGGTCTCGTATTCCTTAATTGCAGCTAGAAGCAAGTGACTCTCTGAGGTTTGATGCAATGAGCCTTTGGGAACCACTGGGATTAAAACTCAGGATCTTGAATCCAACTTTTATTTCCCCCTTGAAATCCTAGACCACACAGCCTTCTACTTGTAAGTGCATGGGCACATCTATGCACGTGGAGGGGGAGCGCAGCATCGCATAGGTGGTCTGCTCTCTCTGAGAGGATACACGTGGTAACTGAGATGAAACCCATGAGTCACTGTGGGGAAGAATGATACTGGTTCTGACAAGCCCGTCATCTGCCTGTAACTTTCACTGTATGTACCTTACGTCTTTCATTTCTTGTTCAGTCTGTTTTTTTAGCTTGATGCTGAAACCATAATTTACCAATAGCTCTCCTTGGTAATTCATTTCACACGTTCATTACAGTCTGCTTGGCTATAAACACATATGGATTTCCTTTTTAACTCTTCATTTCCTAAGTTTTCGATAGAGAGGTTCTAAAGCTAAACCACAGGAATGGTCTATGCAGCTCTAGTTTATTAAATCTACCCCACTGTGTCAAGTATCTACAGCACGTACAATTACTTTGGCCAAGCTGCAGTTACGAGAGAATTAATTTCACCCAAGGGTGGATTAAGTCTGTAGGTGTTTTGTGTCAGAATGGTGATATTCATATTGCAATATGAGATGGAAATGCTGAATTCTTAGGGTCTCCTCAGATCCCAGCTCACACTCTGGAGTTCATGACTTCTAAAGCCATGTTCAGTCAACTACTTCCTCTCCATATATACTGCATCATCCATGTGCATAAGACTACATTAAAAAGCTGTGTAGGCACCAAAGGTCATGGTCCTTTGGGTGCTTTATGAGAAGTAAAGCTAAGGTTCAATTAACCCCAAATAGGCAGAATGTGTGAGTACAAGAAACAACAACAGATGGAAATATGTACAGTCAGCTTTATCAGTAACCATTTTATACTGTTGGATGCTAGACATTTGAGACTGGTCTGATCAAGTTAGCGAGGAAACGGAAGGATGTAAAACTTGTCAGTTTCTCAATCTGATCATACATGGTATTAAAAATCCAGGAGGCAATTGAAACTACTGATTGTACTACTTGATAACTCTGAAAGAAGTCCTGGGGCTTGATCGTGGAAATGGTGAAGCACTCCAAGGAATGAAATATTAAGAGATTCTCAGCCTGAAGCTTTCCTAGTCAGACACTTCTGCTATCAAATGTAACTATAAAGAAGCACTTAAAGCCAGTTGGTATATCTGTCTTCCTCACATGATGCTCTATTATGTTTCTCTTTTCGGAACAGGTGTTCCATTTTTGGAACACCTGCCTCATAAAATAAAATGATAAAAGAGCATCTCCTTAGTGTGGATGGAATCCATAATCAGATGAATACAATCAGCTGTTTGGTTTTCTTCACTTAGCACTTTATTTATTTTGAGGAGCGTATTTGCTGATGGGCGTTCTATTCTAGCCACAGCCTGCACAGAATCAGACTGGAGGGCAAGTCCAGAGAGATGGCACTTGGCTAAATGTGAGGAGATTTGGACTCAGGCAGCGTTTATTATGATAGACAAGAAAAATAGAACCAGATCTTTTTTTAAGTAGTAATGCAGCGGAATCCACGACAACCCATTCAGTAGGAGATCTGAGGTCTAGGAAGGAAGATTTCTTCTGACAAAACAAATAGTTCACTAGTTTTCCCTGTTATGCTCTGCTGGTAGAACACGGCCTCTTAGCTTGGAGTTGCAGCCCCCCAGCCATTTGCTGACTCATCCTCACCTTTTCTGAATTTCTCTTGTACTGAGGATCCATAAGTGTCCAAAGGACTTCAGATGGAACCTCTTGAGTAAAGAGTGAGGGGAAATGATGTTCTTTAATAAATTAAAGTTTTGCCTCACTGTCTCCTTGGCTGGCGATCCTTTTCATAGATAGTCACTTAGAGCTGCTAAGCGCTGTGCAAATCTCTTTTTATTTGCCCCCAGACTTGAGCTGCCAAAGAACCTCTGTCCATCACTGTTACAGGCTGCAAAGACCTGAGTATTTCCTAGTGGTTTATGTCTGGGCTGATTTTTGCTGTTTGTATGTTGCATTAAAACTCATTAAATCAATAGTTGTGATTCACCGGGGAGGAGGGAGGCTAGCCAGTTGTCTAAAACCTAACCTGTAAATATCCAGGGGTATGTTTTGCTTTGCTTTTAGCTGCCAGACTAGACAAGTAAAATGTTTTTTTTTTTTCCCTGTGTGTATTTGAAAGGAGAGAGGTTTCCATATACAACTCATACTACGTAAAACTTAACCTTCTCCCTCAGCCTGGGCAGAGTTTCATCAAGTTTCATGATAGACAGAAATCATCTTAATGGCTCCTCCTGTCCATGGCAGGCACAGATCCCTCTCAGCCGCAGCTCCGAGTCATCTCAGAGTCTGTCTCCCTCACAGGAAACGTCCCACTGCCTGACAAGCAGATATAAGGAGACAACATGTTCTCAGATAAAATGTTCCAAATATAACAAGTCTATTTTTATTAAATTTGACCAAAGGGCCTCCCTGCTTCCCAATCAGAGAGCCTGACTGCTGACTCCCCCAGACCTAGCTGCCCTGGCTCACTACAGCTGTATCACGAGATAGGATTACATTTTTGTAATGACTCAAATCTTTTCCCAAGTCCTCAAGTATTTTCACAAAAAGAAAAAAAAAAAAAAAAAAAAAAAGGAAAAAAAAAAAAGGAAAGAAGGAAAAAGAAAAAAAGGAAGAAAAACTCCACACACCCTCCTGTAAAATCCAGACACCAACCCTGAGTTGTGTGTGGTCCTCTTCAGCCTTTCTTTTGGCTTCCCTCAAGACACGGCTTATTGCATCGGTCTGGATGCCGTCCTACCAGTACAGTGAGCTGGCCAAGCCCTGATCCCAACAACAAAATCACCTTGGCAGGTGCCAAAGTAAATGGCGGCCTCCAGCTACCTGTACCCACTGTGCTGTGCGTGTGCAGGACACGTGGCCGGAAAGGCAGTGCCGTCACCCTCCATCACTTTGATGTGCATCAGGCCTTGGACTTGGTCTTTTTTATTCTGGCAGCCTCCAGGGCACTCAACCTGGAGAGCTATTTTTAAATGTCCTTTATTTGGAGAAGTGTGAAGTTGTTCAGAGAGGACTGGCTGTAAAACGCGTGAGGCTGAAAAATGTGTTTGCGTGCGATAGGGAAGATGTATATGTGCAAGCATGGTTCATAACTTCTACCTTTCTGTGTAACTTCAGCACATCTGGGTGTGAGCGTGTCCTCATCTACAGAGTCTATGGTTTGTGTGCCTGTGGGATTACATCAAATGGACCCTCTACTTATGTCAGCTGTGCTGCTCACAGCTGGAAGTGCTCCTCTAGAAGCTGATCCAGGGCCTTTTGATCACACAGTCATCTCCATTGGATTTACAAGGTGCAGCTAAAATTAGGATCCATTCAAAGTCACGCATGAGGTGAAAGGGGAAGTTACAGGTCATGCTGAAATTGGTCAGATAATTGCAAGGGTCAAGTAGAGAAGGGGTCCAATGCAGCCCCTTGCATGCACCAAAGGGGCTGAGGCAGTGGGGCTGGCAGGCACACAAGAGCACCGCTTTGTTCCCCTTCATTTTACAAGCTGCAGTGGTTGTTTTTCCACATTCCGCTCTGTAAAATGACTGGGTCTCAAAAATCTGCTTCAAAGTCAGTTGAAAGACTGCTAATGACTTGCTTGGGCTCCAGAGCCTGCTTTATTCGTATGGCTTCAATTTGAATCCTGCCTTTGGACTGTGTGAGCAGGCAGACCTGTCTGGCTTAGGAGCCTTGTCCTGCCCTGGATACGTGCCATACTTGCCCAGCTGTTTCTTTCAGGGTCCACTTGAATCATTCCTTAAAAAAGATGAATTTCAGTTAAAACAAACAGATGCGTAGGGTCTAGAAAAGCCTAGCACTTTCCCTGCCTGCATCTCAGCAGGTCTACCTAGGGTTACCGTGTTTCAACAAGTGAGGGCAAAGCTAAACTTTGGAGATGACTTCCAAAATGTATGCAGATGTTGGACAGTACAGATAACTAAAGATAAAATTGAATAAAAAATAGTCCAAAAATACGAAGTTAAAAAAAGAGAGGGTTAGGAAAGAGAAACAGCAGTTTCTTTTTTTCCCCAAAGACTTGCGGAACAGCTGACTGAAATGTCAAAGGGATGCAGGTTTTGAAAGTTGTATTTCAGCTCCGCAAATTTGTTTCTGTACCGTTCCGTGGTTCAACATCTGCAACCCATATTTCATCCCTGTAGCGCTCATTGGAGGACTTCATTTCCCAAGAGTGGGAAGGTGACACTTTACATTTAGGATACACGGGTTCAAATGTGGGCTGGAGTTCACAAGGGGAACAGCTTAATTGTTTCAGATGAGCAACAAGACCTGCATATGAAGCTGGGCCCAAGGATAAAGCTCTAAAAGCAGGTTCCTACCATGAGTGGAAGCTCTTGTTTGATTTATGTTGGGCCTGAGGATTTTTCTGTGTTTTTTGTTTTTTTTTTCAAGCTTAGCTTCCTAAAGAAGCAGAGCCTATGCCAGCCCACCTGGTGTCTATGCTCATATGACTGTGTGTGTCTGCATCTGTCTGTCTGACTACCTGGGCCATTTTCATCCAGTGCCATTGCACTCAGCCCTGGGGAGGCTGCACCTTCAGTACTAGTAGTGTTCAGTTATGGGCCCCTCACTACAAGAAAAACATTGAGGCCTTGGAGCATGTCCAGAGAAGGACAATAAAGCTGTGAAGGGTATGGAGCAGAAGTCTTGTGGGGAACAGCTGAAGGAACTGGGAATGTCCAGTCTGGAGAAGAGAACCGTCTTCTCCTAGTTAACAATAGAATGGGATGGAATTTCCTCAGCTTGCATCAAGGGAGGCTGGATATTAGAAAAAAATTATCAGAAAGAGTGGTCAGGTATTGGAATAGGCTGCCCAGGCAGATAGTGGAGATGTCATCCCTGGAGGTGTTAAAGAAATGTGTAGATGTGGCACTGAGGGATATGGTTAGTGGGCATGGTGAGGATGGATCAGTGGTTGGACTGGATATCTTAGTGGCCTTTCCAACCATAATGATTCTATGATTCCCTGGACTTCTGGAAACCTGATTTCCCTCCTGTTTGCAAGAGGAGCAGAACTCTCAGTGATGTTAAGTTCCTTAAACTTTGATAAAACTTGGCAGCTGGCGAGAGCAGGGCTGTCACTGCGATGCATGAGGATGCTTTGCCTTAGACACCACAGAGACATCCTATCCATGGGGAAAATTCTGATGGGAACTTGCATCGTAAGGGACAGTGGTGGGAGCAGCAGCATCTGAAATTAGCATCACCAGTGCCAGCTCTAACAGAGCTGCTGCGAACAACATGTACTGGGAATTACAAAAATATATGAAAAAGGGCACACTGGGTGCTCAGCCCCTAGAGTGGATAGAGGGCTTAGGTTCTCAGGCCACCAAGATGGTTTGGAAAGTTTTATTGCTAGGCCATGCAGGCCCAGAAGCAAAACTGCCACAATTTATTTTCTTGGAGAGATGCAAAAGAGCAGAGTCCAGAGGCAGTTAACCCAGAGCCACTTACAAAAGATAAATCTGTTGAAAGATTTCCTTAAATCAAAGAGCTTGTGGGAGGGTTTTCTCTTTAGGAAAATGATCCATTTTGTAAAAAAAGAAAGTGCAACTTTTTGTTTAAAAAAATGTTGTTCTTAACCTGATTTTCCCATGCTTTATTCCCAGCAAAGTAGCAAATGCTAGTGTTTAAATCTCTATTTTAATTTTCTTAAGTATGAAGGAAGGAATAATTCAGTGTTCAGTGGCAGGAAACCACAACAATTTGAGGAACATTTGGATTTCTCCCTAAACTAAAATGCATGAAATAAACAAAATAATTAATTAACACATGTTTTTCACATAGGAAAACCCCAACTGTAAGGAATCAGATTCACCTGTGCAGGTGAGTGTGGTTGTCCTCAATCAGAGACTCATCTGGGTTGAAAGAGACCTTCAAGATCACTAAGTCCAACCATGAACCTGACCTACCAAGTCCCACCACTAAATTGCATCCTTAGTGCCACCTCCACATCTCTGAATACCCCCGGGGACAGGGACTCCACCAGTTCTGAGCAGCCCCTTCCAATGCTTCTGGGGAGCAAAAGGAAGGAGAGTTCATTTCTGAGATGGAAGGTAGCTAGCAGGCAAACTCATGGTGGTGATGTGTTGGTGATTGGACTAAGCATTCTCAATGGTCTTTTCCAACCTTAATGATTCCATGAAACTCCAAGAATAGCCATACTGTCTTCTCCAGGAGAAAGATTAGACTTTGGTTGGCTCCTTCGGTTTCTTGCTGTTCTTGTTGTAAAGGCCAGCAAAGCCTCAGAAGGACACAGCAGAGCTGTGAGCAGATGCCAAAGCAAAAAGCAGAACAAAATCCTGTCTCATAGAGCTGTCTGAGTTTGTAGATCTCCTGTTTTAGGACTTGTTTGGGAGCCTGGTCTCATAGCTGTGCATCCTTCATGATCTGGCAGTTTCATTTCTCTACCCAAACAAGTGATTCCTTGCATTTCTGCAGCTGAAAGCTGATATAGCGAAAGAGGAAAAAAACAAATTGAACAGAGGAAGTATGTTTCATTTGACAATGGGTCTTTAGAGTCTGCATTTTTTTAGAACTAGATTCTTGGAGTAAAAAAAGGAACAACCCGTGTCTGAGATATGTGCAAAATATAGCTCAAATCTAAAAGCTGTAACTGTGTGAGAAAAGTCAGATGTTAAACAATCACAGTTTTATTCCTCCCAGCAAGACAGCCTGTGCACCTGTAGCTGTTATTGTCTCTACTGTATAAAGTGAAAATGAATATCACATTGTATTGAAAACCCTCATGGAATACAATTACTCAACAGGAACTGTCCTAAATCTATCAGCTGTAATTCACTCGTAATTTTGTGGGACTAATGCAGAGAAATGTTTCTTCATGCATGATTTGCCCTCAGCCTTTCCCCCCATTAATACATTTCATCCACTTTTGCTTACAACGGCTAAACTACTTGTAAGAGATTAATTACCTATGGGAAGTGTCTGTCTTGGTCTGTAGGAATGACATTATGCTGAACATTAAATGCTGACACTATTAAACTCTGCCGGACATATTTTGATATAATAACTCTGCAGACCACAAGTGAAATGGGTCCCTCACCAATTCACTACCTCATTGTTTTTCTGTCATCAGAAAACTTCGGGATATAGTCTCAGTTGACATAGCTCAGAGTTTCATTCACGTTAGTGGAGCAGCTTATTAGGGCTTTGTGTTTCCCTGGAAGTTTTCCTGAGTTACCAGATGCAGACAGGAATCTTTGTTCACCAGTAACTTTGAACTGAGGTGCAGAAGCTGCTGTATGCTGACTGATTGGGAAACTGGGCTTTAAATTTGAAATCAACAATTGAAAACAAAACACATCTTCCTTTCAACATTTATTTTTGCCACCTTAGAAAATAAGAAAGTCGTTTTGCTTTGGTGTGCAGAAACTGCAAATGTAGTGGGTGGCGGTTTGGAGAATCCTGCATTTTTTTCTCACTGGAAAGAAAAGCAGTAGAAATCTGAAAGAGAGGTCATAAAGTAGTGGTGAAGGGACTTTTTTTTTTCCCCAGAATGGGAAAAATACTTGAAAGAAGTAGAAAAGATTATAAAATGTGATTTCTTTCACTCCAGTCATCCCATTTGTAATTAGCTCATGTCATATCTTTCACTTTTTAGTTGTTTTCAGTCTCCTGTTGATTTGTTGACCTCTCAGCACTTTTGTTGAAGAAGTGAACCGTGCAGAGTAGTTTTAGCCCAATGTATTTTGTTTTGCTTCTGTTGCTGTTCAAGATGCATGTGTGGAACACAGGTTGAAATCCAATTTACACTTGGGAGCAGCTCCCAGGACATGTTGTATGGCTCTTTGTTCAATGGGAGTTGGAAGCATCTTATGTCTTTGTTAGCATTGCCACATATGGTGCCCTGTTTGCCATTAGGGACTTCCCCATGAAGGACCAGAAATCAGAACAGCTTCAGCTAAATCAGCAGCACACCAGCATGGTTACCCACCATGCTGCACTGCTGGGTCCACCATCACCATCCACTGATGTGTTCCTGTTGTATGTGCAGGTTTGCAGGCTCAGCAGTAATTAAAATCAGTCCCTCTGACTCTACCCCTGGGTAGATTAAGCTTGAATCCTGCTTGACTATGCAAATGTACTTGCATAGTGCAAGGAGTTGAGGTGAGGAGAAGAGAACATGGTGCATTTTTCAAGGATCTGCATTTTAGACTGCAAACCCTTTTGTTCTGTAATCTGGGATATTCTCTAGAAGCCAATGCAGAAGAAAAGGGGCATTGTCTGGTGAGTGGCTTCATTACTAATCTCTCCTGGATGCACTTTAATTCATTTTAATGACTCTGCCTCCTGTCAGACCTTTCATTTGTTAAAGGGGTTTGTTAAAGAGATTAAGTGCAATGGGAATATGAACCTCAAAACACTACATCTCTTCCCCTAACCCCTCCTCCCACTCCCCCAAGATTAATATTACACCAAAAGGAAGAGAAAAGGCATTTTCTGTGAAACACATTACAAGACCTTTAAAAGGAGAGGGAGGGAGGAGGAGCAATGGAGCACGCTGGGCTTTTTTAACCCATGGAAGAGCTAGAAGATGATGTTACTGGTATCAGGCTTTATCAGCCGCGTTGTTTCCCGTTCATGTGTCTATTGAATCTTTGTGCAAACATACCTGTTTATTAGGAATGCCAGTTTAAGGAAATAAACAGTCTGCCTCAATTGGATTCTACTCTTGTCTTCTACTCATATGGGAGCCTTGAAATATCCTCCTTTGCCCCTGAAGAACAAGTGTACCCTGCAGTAGGTGTACTGCATGAAAACCTTTCAGCTGAAACCTAAGTTTTCAGCCAGCTGGAGAAATGAGAGAACTTTTTGGTTTCCTATGTCAGCTTCCTACCCAGGGTTCTCAATGCTTTGCTTAGTGTGGGAAGTGGCGAAGTCAGCAGAATCCCTGTGTGGAACTATGAGTTTATTCTCAAAATTCATGATCTACATAGATATCTTTTGACTTTCGTTTCATGGATTTGCTAGAAAAAGTTCCCTTAACTAGCTCATTTCAGTCCTTCTCTTAGTGCACAAGACCTGGAAGTAATTTTCTTATAGCTCTATAGACTCTTATCACATCAGGGTGAGAATGGGCTTCAGAAATTCATGAGAAGAATAAGATGAAGTGCCACATAATAGCAGATTATAGTAGATAAGAAGATAACTTTGTTCCCTACATCCCTCGATGTTCCTCTAATAGCCAGCTGGTTCATAGTACAGCAGGGGTAGCATGCATTTTGTGCAAAAAATGAAGATGCATCATATTGCATGCTGTAATGTCAGTACAGATTGTCACCTTTTCTTGGTTTTGAGGTGAAGAGTGTCAGTTCTGCTAGCAGAGGGAAAACAGGACATGTTTCAAAAAAGAGGCACGTGAGATATAGCCTCTAAGCAGAATGATGAGTTGAATTGCCAGAGGATGGAGTAGAATTGCCTAGAGTAGGTTGGAAATTGGGTGTAATTCAACACAACCATGCTTTGGGGAAAGGAGCAAGTAGCATACAGTGATGGATAAGTGGGAAGACTACCTCTGAGTATGAAGCAATTCTTCCACTCTTCTTGCCATTAGTAGAAACTCAAGATGGATGCTGTGTGCAGTTTTGGTTATGGCTTTTCAGGAAAGATGTAGACCAGCTGGATAGCAACAGGAATGATTGAAGACCTGACTTAGAAAGAAAAATTTAAAGAAGTAAGGTTGTTTAGTCTAGAGAAGAGAAGCTGAAAGGATCTATGATAGATATCTGTGCACATACAAAGCTGCAAAGGAAAAGGAACGTGTTTTGCTTGTCAATGCAGATGGGATGAGAGGTAGTTGGTCAGAACTGAAATAAAGGAGAATAAGTTGGAAATAAGGAAACCTTTCACAAGACAGCATTAGTGACTTGAGGGAGGTGCATCAATCACATGGAGAGATGTATCAGTACTTGTGGAACAACCAGTCCTAATAGCAAGAAGAGGAAACTAGAAAAGAAAAAGGTATAACTATCCCATGGTGGAATATGGGTTGTTGTTGTTTTTTTTCTTCCTGGTGAATTCAGGAGGCCCCTGGCAGGCTTGCCTTCTATAAATCTTTGTGCTTTCCACACAGGGAATTCAGAGAGTCTGATGAACCCACTGATGTTCTAGTTCTAAGGGTTGAGCATATTACTGAAAAAGGACATAAATGATTATGGATTGGTTTTGGATGAAATGATAGCTATTTAAGAAACAAATCAAAACTCTAGAAAGTCCATTGGAGAAAATGAAAAATCTCCCCATCTATTACATTTCTGTGCTGTATTTGAAGTTTCAGGGGCAAATCCATCCTGCAAGACATCTCCACACCCTTACAAAACCAATATAATGAGGGGAACATGATAGCAAATTCTTTGGGTTTTGTTTTAGTTTGGAAGGCATTAAAAGTGTTGCGTAGAGGGAATGGAAATGTTGCCCAGATGCCAGTTCCACAAGGGTGTGTTCTTCTAGAGCCAGGTATGTCACTCAATGAAAAGCAGTGTTCAGATCCTGCCATGGCTTGGGGGTTAGCCAAAGAGGTTGGAGAAGGGTGGCTGGAAGGAGAAAGGAGCCTGGTATTTTTCACTGCCAACTTTCTGCTTTTTGTCTAGCTTCCCCTGCACAAATGACATCTGAAATGTAAGCTGGCCTCTTTCTGTTATGGAAACCTCAAACTGAATTTAATAGTAGGGGCTTATATTCAAATGTGCCATAAAGTGTTGTAGAAAACTGTATCATCATTTGAGCATTTTGTGATGTGGTTCAACCTCTTCAACCTGAAACTTTCCCCACCCTAGAGTTTTAGACTAGCTGAAGTGATTTGGACACATCTTTTATTCACTCATAAATGATGTTTGTATTTATTTGTGCTACTTCACTGGTTTAGGTCCTTTGAATTAAGTAAGAATCCATTATTCTAGATGATGACTAAGATGTGACTAAATCCCATAAGGCTGTAAGTTGGTGTACACGGTAATGGATGAACATATAATGGTAGATCAATAGGGAACCCAGACAACACATGGTTGTGCTCAACCTGCAAGGGAAAGATGGACTGACAGATAAAGGAGAACAATGCAGTTCCTTCCCAACTTGGGCTGGTTTTTATCTTGGGCTCGGAACAAGCAGAACATAGGTGGCACAGGATGCCTGCTGCTGGACTGAGCTGTGTGTGACATATGTCTGTGATATTTAATTACTGGGACAATGGATGAATCTCCATGCTCCAGTCAGCTTTGAAAATTTCAAGCACTGGGGCACTTTCCCTCCCTCTTGACATCCATAGGATCCAAGAGCAATTTTCCTACAATACCACTCAATCCCTATGGAATCCCACTGCTTTCACCCTTATTACGTGCCGCAAGACTTTCCCACAAGGGTTTAATCTTTTGCTGCCTCAACTGAGAAATCTGTGGAAGCAGAAAGAGCACAAGACAGACTAAAGAAGAAAGAAAACAGTTGGGAATTGTTCAACCCTGTTCCAAGATGCTCTGTCTCCCTACAGCTGAGATTCTTCTGAAATTCAGTGGTACTAACTAGCATTCATCACTCCAACCCACAGCAATTTACTGGTGGCGATTTTCTGCTTCCAGCTGGTGACTTCCTGACCTCAGAGGTTAAGACAATTTTTATTCATGCTACTGAACTTGGCATCTGAATTTTAATGTCATGCTTTTTGCCTCCCCGCCCCTCTGTTTTCCTGGTGGAGGCTTAAAGCCTGTGAAATCTTTTCAGGGCAAACAGAGATGAAATGTGCCATCCCAAAAGCATGACAGCACACAACATGGCAAAAAGATTGCCACACAGTAGTGCATATTTTTAGGTGAGTGCTAAGTTGCTAGGAGAAACTGCAAACCAGTGTTGAGTTGAAGTGGGTTCCCCATGGAAATTTTTTTTCTGGTGCTTTTAATTCATAGGATCCAACAGAAAGCCATTACTGTCCAGCTGAGTTGTCTGATGTCTTAGACATGGGTTATGTAACGTGGAAGAGAAGTGACTGTATGTACCAATGTACCAAGACACAGAAAAAAAAACATGATAAAAAATGGAAACATCAAGGCAATGGGTTATATTTTCAACAAACTCAGTGCTCTCATTCAGTCATCAGGGAGCAATTAGCACCAGTGGCAGTTAGATGTCATTACCTTTAGCATCCAGAGTTCCTCCCTGGGGATGTACCAGTGTTTCTGGAACCCAGGACAAAAATGTTGACCCTGCCTACCTTTACTAGGCCGTATCAAAAATACAAAGATTTTGAGTATTTGAAAATCTCTTCTTTCTTCGAAGTGTCTAGGATGTGACCTCACTTTCTCAGCCATAGCTGTTACTCTAGACCAGCACCTTCTGAATTCAGTAGTTATTCATAAAAGAAAAAAAAACCTGAACAGCAACATCAACATTTACTAATTTTTATCTTTCACACTAAACAGAAGACTCCCTTTCTGTGTTAAAGCAGAGTCTCCAAAGCTGTGAATCTGAAATGAAAACAGTCATCTGTGTCTCCATGTGTTGCCCTGGCCTCCCCACTCTGCTCCAGAGTAGCTGAGTATCAGAGCAGATAAGCTCTGGCAAGAAAAACAAATGCCTCATTTGCCCACAGGGTTATGATGGGGTGGGTTAGTTCATGCACTGCCAATACTGATTGAGAACAGCAGAAACAAGAAAGCTAACACAGGTGTCTGCTGGGAGAGAGGAATAAGCTGGCTTTGTCAACTCCTTCAGTTATATTCTTACTCATTCTAGGTTTTCCTGCTACATTAATATCTCAGAATGTTTTCTTCTATGGACATGTATTCTGGGCAATGTCAAGGACTGGCCCAAGGTCTTTGGGAGTTACCAAGTGAACGAAAAGCTAAGGTAGTGCTGAGACAGAAGAGTAAATGACCAAAGCTCTGAGCAGCCTGGTCTGGTGGTTGGTGACTCTTTCCATAGCAGGGGAGTTGAAACTAGATGATCTTTGATGTCCTTTTCAACCCAGGCTGTTCTGTGATTCTGTGAAATGACCCTCAATGAGATTTCTAAATTTCAGCAGCATAGTGAGCCCTTCCCCATAACTCCTCTCTCTGCTCTTCATTTCTGTCCTCCTTTCGCTGCTAGGACGAATTCTCTGAATTTCCATTATTTTGAAAATAGTTATCTTTAGACACGCTTCGTTGCTAACTTTCACCTGGTGCTGTCGTTTAAGCCAGAGCTAAATGGGTTGTCATGCACTTAGCGATCAGCAGAAATGCCCTGGCATCAAAGGTTCGTGGCCACAATACACCAGGCTGCTTCTGAAAGGACGCAAGGATCAAGTCCATTGCGATGCAAATGCGGCCGATTCCCTAGCTGGTATTTTGTTTCTGTCTGGGCTTAGAGAGGGAAGGCTGAGGACAAGAAAGGAAATGTTCTGTGGGAAGATGATCTGGCATTTTTTCTCATTCTCCCCACACACGCATTCCAGAGAGTTACACACCAGATAAGCAGCAAGCGCTGTTTGGCCAGCTAACTACTACACAAGCATTATGGACCATCTGGGGACTTTTAAAGCCTGCAGAATATGAGTCGAGCTTGTGCTGGAAGTAGGGGCTGAGCTGGTATCCTATGTCTAAATACCAACACAGCTGCTTAGAGCAGGAAAGGGGAACCCTCCAAAGGAACAGCGTAGGGGCTTTTCTTTACGAAGGATATTTTTCTGGAGTAATTGAACTGATTGAGACTCCTCTGTTTGAGCCTGCGAAATAAGATTCTCTCCAACTGGAGCTGTGGGGATACAACAGCAGACTCAAAGGCTTTTATTATTATTGTTGTTGATAATATTTTCGCTGTTTTCTTTCTCAAAGAACCTCTGAAAGGGCTTTTCAGTATCTTGAGATGTAAACTCAGCACGGTATGCTGGCCCTGGAAAGGAACCAACGTGCTTCAGCTGAGGGGAGGCTGGAAAGATAGCGTTTTCCCATAGCCTTTCCCATAGTTTTTCCAGTTTGTTGTCTTTTGCCATAACCCGTGTTATAGGCACAGCAGTGCTATGGGTACAGTTTCTCATGAGCTTTCAACAAGTGAAATGGGCTGAGCAGTGTGGAGGAGTTACTCTTGAAAACAAACACATATCTGAACTTGTGATATTTAGGAACAAGAGATGCACTCCGGAACGCTGGGGTTTGATCTAAAACAAACAGGGTCTTCAGTTACATTTTGAGACCTTGTTAAAATTCTTCTTACTTGCAAATCCTTCTGATAGAAGGGAAGCACGCTTACCTCCAGTGTGACCTCGCACCAGGGTTTCAGCAAGGTTGAATTTGCCCCTCAGTGACTATTTTCTGAATCCTAAGCACATACTGACTTTTAAAGACCTTTTCTCAAAGCACCAGGCGCTCTGCTTTCCTCCAGCTGTACTGCTTCATGCTCCAGCCTGGCCTCCCCTTATGGAGCTCTTCACCAATGTCATTCTTCCAAATGTTGTAGCCTAATACTAGGCTCAATTGTTAAATTGAGTCAATGTCTGAAGCAGATTCCAAGGACAGTTGAGGGCTCATTGTGTTGTGCACTCTGTGAGAACAAGGGCAGAAGAAATCCCTGACTTGCAAGAGGTTTTGGGCAGGGAGAGAAAGGTAGTGCTCCTGGGAAATAAATGGAGATGCCTGAGATCACTTAAATCCCTGAAGAGTCAGATGCCTAGTTTGGCAGTTCTTGGTCCATACCATTCTATTTCATTTAACAGCTGTATTAGATAGAAGGTATGTAACCACCTAATGCAGACAGCTGGCATCACAAGAATTAATTTAGGTTTTACAAGCAGTCTGCTCTTGACTTGGACAAGAGGCTTCGTAGATCGCATGCACCCTGAAACCAATGGAGTTCAGGTGAAACTGCACATTACAATGAGTAACCTTCTGTCATCTTCTGTTCTTCATAAGCGTTGAGTAATTTTTTCAGCAGAGACAAGTCTCAAGTTCTAGGGAAACCCTCAGCCAGATGGGGATTAAAAAAAACTGGAAAAAAAAAAAAAAAAAAAAAAAAAGAGAGATCAGTCATCTCAGTCATCTGTCGTATCATTTCCAAGCAATATTTGAAAAATAAACATTGCAGGGCATACCTCTTTTGAGGACATATTTCCAAACACCCAATGTGAGAGAGCCAGCCATACCAGCGCCAGTGCACTTCAGACACAGGCTGTGCAAAACGTTTTCAGATGAAGTGCAGAATTTGGTCTCCTTGCCCCACCAAAACGCTTATGGGTTAGGGCTATTGTAAGCTTTTGGACAGTACTTCAAAAGGCACTTCAGTTGAAGAAATAATTACTATATAAGTTACAGCTGAACATTTATAGCATAATTGCCTTTCCAGAAGTGTACCTCTAACACACCCTGGCATTGATGTTTTCAATTCTAGGGTGAAGACCAAAACTAAATGAGATCAGCAGGAAATCCATATTCATTTCAAATTCATTTAGCTACCCCAGGATACAAAAATAAAGTCTTATACAGTCAAAGACAGAAGATCATTCTAATAAGAAAAATGTGGGCTAGATGAAGGCAAATGATTAGGTATGTTTGGGCAACTATGGGCTTTTCAGAGGGAAATCAGACAAGATCTTGTCTTCATTTACAATTTCCATGTTTAAATAAAGCTTATTATTCTATATAAACTAATTAAAAAGAGATATTCAAAAGGCAGAAGAAATGGAGGGTATCATACAGTAAATATAAAACAAAAACTTGAAGATATTTATTCATCAGAAATTGGTAGGCTATGCAATTTCTTGCTGCATAATATTCTGTGCTGAAGACTTTTCTTCCATTAATTTGTCTAACTTGAGTCCATTGAGGACTGGTCAGTATGAAGACACCATGAGTAGCTCAGAAAGTCTGCAAGACATAAATGTCAGGAGCTTGGGGTAGTGTTCTGGGAAGGTATCAGCATATCACTTGCTCTCTTCCTGTGCACCTTCATGGAGCTTCTTCCTTGCCCATGGCCTGCTGGATAGGGGGCCATGGCTGGCATTGGACAGCAACAGATTTCCAAAAAAAGCTCCACAAAGGAAAAGCCCTTTTAGCCATTGTGCATTGGTATTATCTTCAGTCCAAATTTCCTTATCCAAACTATGGATCCCCTTGCCTGCATTTCAAAATTGCAGGTGGAGAGGTTTAGTATAGGATCACCAAGTGGAGCCAGTATGGGCCAGGTTGCCAACAACCACTTCTCTGCGGTGCAGTGAAGGTTGAGAATACTTCCGTAGCAAGCAGTACGTGATGGGAAAAAGGTATCTGTTCAGCTCACTGGGCCCATGACAGGCAGTACTGGTGAATTCAAGCTTTCAGACTGTGCAGAAAAGATGATCTAGAGTGGTTCCACATGGGTGCGGCAGTCATGGGATGTACCAAGCTTTGGAATATCTTCTGTGCATCCTTAAGGAAGAACTCTGTTTTGTGGCTTTACCTGATGAGAAAGAGCACGTGCTCTTCTTGAGTGTTTCATGCGATAGCCACCCTTTAACCAAACTTGAGGGATTGGTGTGTTCCTTATGAAGTGAAGCTCTCCTTTTGTGAGCTCCTTTTGCTCCAGAGTGTTGCTGCCATAGTCTGGATAGAAGGGCAGAGGATTATGTTAGAGTTTTAAAAGTGCTTTATGGAGGATGGGGTGAGAAGCAACATAATCACTGTTATGCAGATGGAAAAGCTCTTGGCTCCAGATGGATTCCCCAGAGAATCAGATAAGCCATTTAGAGCACTTGTTGGCTCCTCATCCATTTAAATTGCTTTGCAGCTGGGTGCTTCTCCCAAGGACTTTGGAAAGGCAAGTTACTGGGGATAGGTCAATGCCACAAGTCCAGCCAAAATGGAAGATTTTGTTCTGACACATGGCTGGGTCATAGTCCTAGAAAGAAACATATGGGATCAGGAACTGAATAATATTTATTAGAGAGGAAGAGCATAGGAGTGGTGCTGCCTGCTTAGAGGTAGCTGCATAACGGCTTGGGAGTGTTTCTCAGGCCCTGCTCTGCAAGCAGGTGATGAAATACTCCCTTAGCTCAAGTTGCAGATGGAGCTGATGTTTGCAGACTGAGGCAGACTGAACAGCAGCTACAGAGGCTTCCTTCTGGGCAGCAGATTTCACACATCAGTGGCAGTAGTAGCTGCTGTTTCTCCTTTCAGGCTGATAGATTCAGAGCAGATCTTCTTCCATTCTCTTCCATTCTCTAAGGTTCTGGCCTTAGGCCAGAAATTCTAGAAAATTCTTATAGAAATTCTTAGAAATTCTGCAGGGAAGAGGAGAGTTTGACAAACTTCAGGATGGATTCTGGCCAAATTGATGATCCACCTGACCTACCCCAGCTATTCCAGGTGCTCTGGGTCATCTTTGTTGGTCTTAAAATGTTACAAACCGGACAGTATCACAAGCTGGTATTCACATTTAGGAGGGCTTCCTCATTTCAGTAGTCAGCAAGGAAAGCATTACCTGGAAGCAGGAAGTCTGAGGAATATTGAAGACTGTAAGGTTTAGGGCTAGTAAGTGGCTGTTTAGACTAAGCAAGTAAGAGGAACGTGGATTGATATATTGCCCATTAGAGTGGAAGCTGACAGCTTTGTGCTCTGCTTTCTGTCCCTGTAAATCATGTCAACCCACTGGCACGATGTTTCTTCTCATTCTGAAGTGGGGAGAAGGCTCCTGGAAGCACAGGGAGCTGTGTAGGTCAGAGTCATTGTTCTACTGGGTGTTGCACTTGCTCATGATGGTAGCTTAATAGCATCATTCTGATTGCCCCCAAATCACTCAGTTTTCTTTTTCCTTATAAAGAAAACATAAAAAATGCTGCTTCTTACACATGAATAATCACTTTCAAATGCCAAATCTCAGTCCAGAGCCTCCTGGAAAGGAGTCAAGCTCTAAGGAGTCTGTTTTCATATATTTTCTCTTATCAGTCCTCATCACAGATCAGGGTTTGTGGTTTTACAGCTGATGGCATGTTGCCTGCATATCTCAGGGCTGAAATGCAAAAATAAGCCAAGCATGAAGACAGTATCAGCTTGACGCTACATGCCTTTCTAGGGCTATTAGATAAGAGACACTGTTTGTACAGAGCAAACCTGTTACTTCAAGAAAACAAAACTGCTTTTAACCGTGGCTTGCTCTAACTCTCCTCTTAAAAGATCCAAAGTATGATTCAAATAAATGGACAGCCCGATCATCAGCTCGGTACCGTTGATCCAAAGCAGCAGGAACTAGCTGTCAGTGTGTTGAAATGGCTGCTTCTCAGGATGACCAGCTCTGTCCCTTTTGTTTCTGAAACCTTCCCACAGGTCTCTTCCTGAAAGTTTCCTTTCCACTCTGCAAGGTGTCACCTTTTCTGCCCTGCACACTTATAGCACCAGGCATGGTGGAAATTCTGATGTAGGCCTGAGACACTTTGTAGGTAAACACTGTATTTATCTTCTGAGGGGCTCGCTACCAGTCTGGAGAAGACCAAACTTCATTTGATTTTAAGCCCCAAGGCCCTTTAACAGTGAAACGTTTCCAGACAGTGGATCTGACTGCACAGTGAATGTGTGGGGAGTGCTCTGTGTGAGGAGTACACACTGGGATCCTTGTTCCTTGATGGGCCATCCTGAGCATACACTGGCTTCCTTCTGGTCCACATTCCTGGTTTTCTTCCCATGGAGATGATAGTACCAGGGCTGCAGGGAGGACTGATGCACACACAAATCTCTCTCCAAACCACATGGTCCAGATTTGTCCGGGCACGCTTTTGCATTCCCCAATTTAAATATAGCCTGAGTACACTTCTGCTCTGAATCACCCTTTCAGAGAGTCCCTCCTTCTCCCTCAAATCATTCACTCTAGACAACATGGAGACCTCTGAAATGTAATACAAGGCTTTTTATGTACTCAGTGTTCTTATACATTACCCTTTAGGCAAATAACATTTTTTTCTTTGCCACAGTTAGCTACTGCTTTAGGAACCATCATACCCACTAAACCACAAGAGGTTTTCTTATCCCAGGTGAGCACATTTTTAATGGGAAAAATTGGATTCTATATTTTTTCATTTCACCTGCGACCCTCCACTCCTTGCACACAAGAAAAATCAGGTCTGAAGATCTATGTCCAGAGAAAGGTAGCTTGTGGCCAGACATGAAGATTTCTGCTGGGATGAGTTCAACAGACTAGCATTTGCTAAAAATCATGTTAATTTCCTGGTTATTCCAGCCTCTCACACCTGTCTTTAAACCTAATTTTGTATGTGCTTTTCTAGTTGCAAAAGCATAGTAAGAGCCTTTTCTTAAAATGTCTTGGGATCCAGGCCTCATTCTGAGGGTTTTTACAGCTGATCTGGATATGATGCTATATTTGTATGTATCGTAAGAAAATTTTGACTTGAGTTGAACTTAAAAAGCTTTAGTCAATGCATAGTACCAGAGAATCATAGAATCATAGAATCATTAAGGTTGGAAAGACCATTAAGATCATCTAGTCCAACCATGCCCACCGTGCCCACTGACCATGTCCCTGAGTTCCACATATACCCTCTTCTTGAGCATCTCTAGTGACAGTGACTCTACTGCCTTCCTGGGCAGCCTGTTCCAATCTTTTACCACCCTACTGAGAAGAAATTTTTTACTAGTATGCAACCTGAAGCACTCTTATACCATGCTGAAACCATTTGCAGCATAAGATAAACTTGATAGATTAAGGCCGAGCGGAACTCACAAAAGCTCTTGGAAGACAGTTCAAGTGATTTGGCAAAGCAGGTAATGATTTAAAACAGCTTCTCGACCTGGAGTGAAGTTGATGCAGTTAGATTACGCGTATCTAACCTTTTGGCCACGCTGAGTGAAGAGGAATTGTCTTGGGTCACATGCATGTAGCTTGCTCCAAAAGTAATGCCTCCTATTTATTTCCATGGAAACGACAAGAGCTACAAAGAGCACAGTGACACAGTTTGAGCAAATTCTCAGCTACAAAACAGTTTTTCCACACAGTCACCACCATTAGCTGTGCTTTTTTGCTGGTGATGAAGAGCCTGCCACTTGTAAAAATCTCTACCAGCAGAGGTGAGCCACTGTCACTGTTGTCACTGGTGGAATGGTTCAACCTGTACTGCCATGTCACCAACATCTACCTCTAACATCATGGGTCAACATAATAAAATGGGAGGCATCACTTTTGGAGCAGTCTTTATAAAATGTGTGATACAGTTAATGTGTATCAAAATAGAAGAACAGCTGCTGCTATGGTGGTGTGGGGCAGGGGGTGGCTGCAGTGCAACGTGCCTGAGTGAGTGGTAAACACCTGAACGGATAGCAGGCAGAAGTGTGGGCATTGTGGTTGAATTTGGCTTACCATGTGAAAAGTGTCTTAGGAGTTTAAATTCCTGGTAAGGCTCTGGTGTGCTAAGCTCTCGGTTCCTCTATCAGTTTTAAGATGGTTTAAGAATTTAGTGTCTTAAAGCAGCATGAGCTGCTAAACCACTTTCAAGATTTAGGAGGACTTAATTGTTTAAACGAGTTTAATATCTTAACATGGCTGAGCCACTGCTGCTGGCTTACAAAGTTAGCAGAGTTGAGACTAGGTGACGTTGGAGAGATGTCGTTTTTGCATAAGATCGGATCAGACCAGTGCAGTGCAGCCTTCTGGCTTCTCGCTCTCTGAATCTGCTGTATGTTTTTCAAGGTCATTGCTCAAACAATTCCAAGCAGTTGGCAAATAGAGACTGGGACTGCTTGCCAATCAAATCTAGTTCAAGTATTCTTTGAGTCAATATCCAGCCATTGTGTTGCTTATTTGTTCTTCTAATCTTCCAAATCCCCCATAAAACCTATATATTTTTGCTCTACCCTCTTACACTTCAATGACAGAATGTCTGCTATTTCTGGAGCTCCTCAAAAATCCATGCCAAGATTTCTATTGATGCTAGGACCTTCTCTCACCCTTATGCCTTCCTGGAGAAGACACTCTCCTTTTTTACACAATTTTTCACTCTGGGAGCATGATCTCAGCTTTAGGATCTATTGCCTGACAATAAAAAGGGGTGAGTACAGGGTGGACAAAACAGAGGCATCTGGAATTCTCTTTCAGAGCTTTCTTCTGCTTGTCTCTGGCAGGTCGTTTGTAATGCCTCCTGCTGTAACCAGAGAGATGGGGCAAACTCCTGGTTCATTTGAACATGAAGTTGATTCCACTGATGATCTTTCCTCTCTGAGCTGGAAAAATTCCTAGCTGTTCTTCAATAGGCAGTGACTTAAACCTTCAGCTCTCGGCATCTCAGTCTTCCTGTGGCATGGAGTCGCAGTGTCCCACAAAAACAAAACATTCATTTATTTTCATTAAGATGGAATTTGTCAGTTTTCTGTTCCCCTTGCTGAACCTTCTATCACAAGAGAGAGAGAGAGAGATTGTCTCTTGTAGGTTTGCCTCAATTATTTTTAAGTGTTACTTTAACTCACCTTCTGCTTGTGATAAGCAACACTGTTCTTTTCACTTTCCTTTTTGTGACCTCTGTGAGACCCAGGTGTTCTCAGCATCTTTGAATCTTATGTCCAGACATGGAAATAAGAGTCCTAGTTTGGAAGCTGAGGTCACAGCCGTACTAAACAAAATGTAGTTGCTTTTATCACCAAACAACTTTAGTTCCTCACTCCCAGTACCTAGAGTTAGAATTACTAAGGCTGGAAAAGAGCACTAAAATTATCTAGTCCAACCATCCACCTACCTCCAATACTGCCCACCACTGCTGTATGCACCTACTGCAGTATTCTCACTTTGGCCACCTGAAGTTTCATAGCATCTTTTTAGCAGGTCATAGGGAAGCATTGTCTCATATTTGTTATGTGAAGTGTTGAGCCTAGGCTAGAAGCTTGATTTTTTAATGGCTGAATTAGGGAAGAACTAAGTTTTCTGAGCTTTAGTGGTGTGGTTAAATACAGCAGCTTCTGTTGGCTAGTTCTGGGATGTGTCCCAGTTCAGCAGATGGCTTGTTGGGTACAACTTTTGAGGTTGTGTGAAACCCTGCAAGCAGCTATTCACAGGGGTCTGGGATCAAGCTTTACCTGAGCCAAAAGTAAGGGAAAAAATAGTAAAACAGGCTTTGATACTTGTTGCTTAATTATCACTGAGGTTTGTTTATCTGCTCAGGAGGAAGGCAGAACTGTCTGTTTGGATCAGCCAACTGTGTATCCTCTCACTGTCCCCTGCTATGGTCATGGTCCCTGAATTCATTGTCATGTGTTTTCCTCCATCCTGAACGGGTGCACAAATTGTCCAAATTGTAGCTCTCTAAAGAACGGCCAACAACCGGATCTTCTTTCAGGGAAAACAAAACAACCTCTGGCTTTTTTGTTTTATTATAATCAAAGGCTCCCTTTTTAATCATTCCTGTTTCTAGTCACATGGAACATGAACTGTCAAAGAAAAACTTGAGGAGAGAGGGAAAGAGAGAAAGGAGTGTGACCTTAGACAAAAAGCTTCCTCACTGGGGACAGGAAACCTCCACTGCAAGGCCATGGGACAAGGACCTTTTGCCTTGAGGTCAAGGTTTCAAATGCATTCATCAGTTAATGGTTTTGGGAGGTTGTTCCCCTAGATTGTAAAGAACATGGCGTGGACAATATCTATCCTTGCACTCTTGTTGGGTCCAGTTGCTATATCTTGGAATCCTGGAACGCAGTTTGAGGCTTTGTCACCATCTTTGTAAATCCCATTTGCCATCACTGGGTGATTTGTCTGCAGAGACCAAAATGGATTTTAAGGTCACGTGTGAGAAGAAGGGACAGGGAAGGATGTACAGATCTCAGAACAAACTCCAGACTTTTAATTTATTCATTGGAGTCCGGAAAAATGCTTTCCTCTGTGTTTTCATAATATGAAGAATTATTTCCCTTATCCTCAGGCATAATGAAATTTTGGTGTTAAAACCTGGCTTTTTAGAACACTCAGCGTTTCAGAAATGCCACCAGGATTTCACATATTCTTCTCAAAGGTTGAACAAACTTTGCAATTCTGCTGCACTTAAAGGCTTCATAAGGACAGAAGACCTTCTCCAGCACTTGGTGGGCAAGGCTGAGAGATGAGTTCAAACCTCATATAGTGTAACAACTAATTGAAAACATTATCTAGTCCATCTAGCTGAAGCTCCCTCAGAGAACAGAAAGAGCAGAAAAATACTCATTTTCATGCTTATTTCCTACTTGAAAACCACTAATTTCTACATGTGGCTGTATGCTTAATCTCACTTGTTCTAGTGGTTCACCTTGAGCCTGCTAATGTCTTCCCCTAACAGCCTGTACATCAACCCCCCGGAGCTGAAAGATGATTCTCATTTCCTTTAGCAGGGTCCCAAACCCATGCAAATCAGCGTATAAGGCCAAAGACTACCACGGCAGCACAGGACCTCACTTGAACAATGCCTCAGGTCCCTTCTCTCTGAGCCAAGAAGCTCATGCTTAGCCATATTTAGCAGGTATCAGGAAGGCTGCACACGTAATTTCTCTCTTTATATTCCCTGGTTTGGCCTTTGTGTCTGCCAAATGTTTGTGTAGCTTCCTCAGACCCAATCAGGCACATTGGCACACAGGTTACATCCAGCTGTGACCTGTGAGAGTGATGGACATCGCTCTGTGATTCTGACAGTCCTTTCCCTCTACTCAGGTCTGCAAAATCCTTTCTGTTCATATATGCAGAAAACGAGTCCTTTGCTCCAGGATTAGAGAGGTCATGCAGCCAAGACACCAGGGGCAGTCAGAGTTACTTCCCATCGGGCCGATGATGATCTGGAAGGCATTGCTTTCACCAGTTTATCTGGCCCTGTGGTTCACATGGGATTTCGTATTTCAAGTTGACTTGGGCTGGAACAGAGATTATCATCCCATGGCTCCAATTGACAGAAAATTCACCCTGTCCCTTGGGGTGCAGCTCCCCCTGCACTACATTACTCCTCTGCACAGAAACGTGCCACGTATTTCCTCTGTGGGCTTTGCTGATTTCCCAACTGCAGCCCATGGAGTCTTTCATGCTTCTGGCTGCTAGATCAAAGATTCATTTTTATATTGAAGTTTTTCACTCCGTAAGTCCCCTAATCACTTATTAACCTATTAGCCCATTCGCCGTCTCTCAAATTGCTCTCCTTTCCTCTCTCACTGGTGAGCATGTTTGCCAGACTATAAATCTTCCTGGCAGCTCTTTTTTGAGCTCTCTCCAAGTTTTCTTTTTAAAATGCCATCTCCAAAACTGGACACAAGGTTTTATTCTCACGTGTTTGCTAGAGGTTGTTTTCATAAACTCATTTGTAAATACATTTTCCTTCTGTTTACTTCTGCCAGTTCTGGGTGAGAAAAGAGAGAGGGCGAGGGAAAGCTATAGAGTATGAGATTGTTTCTTTCAACTATGTGATTCTAACGTGAAGGAATCTTTCATGGCTTTCTGGGGACCACCCAGCAACTCTTGGTGTAACCACAAATAGCAGTAATAATCTTATCTTCATGAGACTTGACAGCAGATGTCCAGAAAGGAGCTGGTTTTGACCAGAATCAGCATCAATCCCACCTTTTTCTCCAAAAGAGTGGATGCTATAGTATTCTCTCCCTCCCCTATTCACACAATGAATATGAGCATGCTGGGCCAGGCTGGGATAAAATGCCACCTTTGTGGGATGCCTCTTTGATCCCTAGGAAGGCTTCTTTGGTGCTTGGGTGCCACATGCCTGATTGATTGGTGATGCACTTCCCAAGTCTTCATATACCCATTCCTGCTCTGGTAATCACCGTGGGGCTGCCAGGCATCTCTCCTCCTGCCCCTAGGGCAGAGGCGCTTCAACCACAAGAGCCTTTAATGAGCAGATGTTGGAAACAGAAAGAACAAGGTAGTAAGGTCAGGCTAGGCTGAGAACAAGCCTCTAAACAGCAGGGAAGAGAACTTGTACAGTTCTAGGAGAAATTGTATGGTTTCCTATACATTTTTTTTTTTTACTTGAGAATTGGAAATGTTTCCAGTAGTCTCCTTTTCTCTCTCTCTCTCATATATATGTATATATGCGTAGTTGAAAAACACAACCCACAACTTTTGGTTTGAATTTGATCTGATGATATCCCTTTAACATGAAACTCTAAAGCCGTAATGGATACCCCAGTTGGACATTATCACAGATTATTTCCTGTCTGTGTTTTGACTGTCCTGGTCGAACGGCTTCCAAACCTAACACAGAGTCAATGAAGAGAAACAACCCTCAACTGCTATTATTCCTGTTACTCATTCTACCAAAATAATAAAAATAATGAAACCGCAGCCTGCCTTGAACAGTAAAGATCTCTTAAAAGCCCTTCCTTGACGTACCTTGCATACGTTAGGGAAAAAATACAAAGTTGGTAAGGTTGAGGGAGAAATTACCAGTGATGTTCTTTGGCTAGGCTTGTATCCACACTGTTCATAAGCACTGTCTTGGGCACAGACGTGAAATGGGGAACTCCCTGTCCCACCCAGGGCTGACCACCCATCTGTTGGCCATGCTTTTGCGCTGCCACACCACTGCGGGCAACCCAACACACGGGAGGCCACGTGTGAGTGGCTGTGTTTGTGACCCTGTTGTTGACATTAGAGATAGCAAACCTGATCTTCAGCAGGACACTTTGGCAAAGAGTTATGGGCTTCTTCTCCCAGCTCTCAGCGTGGGTAAACATGATGGGTAATGCTCAAGGTACACAGCAAACATCAGACAGCCCAAAAGCTAAGTGAAGCTAAGTGAAGTTTTTCATCTAGGAAAAAAAAAAAAAAAAAAAAAAAAAAAAAGAGATCCTCTCATGTTTTAGTAGTACCAAAATGTTTTATGAATTCATGTCTTTTCCTTGAGTAGATAATTTAGGCACCCAATAATAATATCAAAGCCCCTTCTTGTCCAATCATTTCATTCCAATAGGGTGGAAAATAAATGTTTTCCATTATTTGCCTTGGAAATAGGTTCTCATTTAAAAATAAATTAGTAATTTTACCTTTCTGAATTTTTACATGTGTTTAAAGATGGTTAACACTGAACTTAAAATGTTAGTATAAAAATGCTTGTTTATTTTAGTTCTCATTTGGTAAAAATCTTAAAAAATCATTTAAACAGAAAAGGGCCTTTTCAGTGCAAAAGGGAAGCACAAGAAAAGCGAGTATCAAGGAGAGAAAGAGACTTTGGAAAATGGATCAAAACTGATCAATTTTGTTAGTTTTACTCCAACAACTTCATCGACTAATTCCTAATTTTTCAAGACACATGAGACTGATTTCCAGTGCCATATTCAGCTCTTTTGTCCTTTCAACTTCAGACTTAGTTTTCTAAATTACTCACAGATTGTCTTGAGAATCTTGCTTAGACATGACCTGAAGTCCCAGATTCTCCTCCATAAAGAGCATCTCCCCAGGCCAGGAGAGCAAAATGACGCAGAGATTTTTTGGCTGAGTACAGTAGGGTGGAAGAAGCAGAGGCTGATCCACTGCAGTACTGTTCACATGCTTGTCTGTGATTTCAGCATCTGGCAAAGCAGCTATCTTTAACTGGAGCAGCGTTTAGAGCACGGGGTCTTAGTGCACACCCAAATGAACACTTACGACTTTTAACATGCATGCACATGCCCTACCACGCAAACCCTAAGAAATCCAGGTGAGGAGCTGTTCTATACAATGTGTTGGGCTCCTGCTTGCTAGGTTTCTTTGGATTCATTTCCTTTTCTTTCAGGAGAGGTGCCTCTCAGGAGCCAGGTCTTAGTTATTTTTATTATGTCATAAATATATATTTATATTATATTGGAGTTGGACTAGATGACCTTTATGGGTCCCTCCCAACTCAAATAACTCTATGATTCTGAGGGCATAAAACAGAAAGGCCAGATTCACATTGAGTGAAATGCCAGTTTAGTGTGGTTACAGCTGGTAGGATTTGTCCACAAGAAGTTGAAAGTGGGAAAAGCTCCCTGAGATCATTGAGCACATAATCCCTCATGGGAACGGCCAGTGCTAACCAAGCAGGAGAAACTTCAGAGCAGCAGAATGAAAGGGAAAAAATATTGTTGGCTCTCAAAATCTTGAAGGATGGAGGACAGTTAGGGACTACTAAATGAAATAAACTGGCATCACATGAGATACAGTAGGAGAAGGATTGAAAGAAGGTGAGTTGGATAATTAAGCAATAAGACACGACAGGCTGTGCATTTCTGGGTAATTATTGCATGCCTGCAATGATGTTCTTTAGAGCAAACTTTTGCTGCACAAGGACTAGAATAACCCCCCAGGGACAGGCTGGCAGGAGGGTCTAATTGCTGTTATTACAAAATTAATTTGGAAATTAATATAATAATAATAATAGGAATAGAAAGATACCACTTCCTTCTGCACCATGTTGTTTGTTAGAACGTGTTATGGGAAAAAAGATGATATCACCTGGAGCTGGTTGTTGGAGGGAAGGCAGTGACATCACTGCCAACCAGTCCTGGCTGTGTCCTGATGCTGTGCTGACTTTCAAGTGGTTTTCCTTCTTTTTCTCATTCCTTGGCCTAGGCTGCCTGCCTTCAGGTCACTGTGCCCAACTAACTTCTTGTGTCAGTAATTTCTGTCTTTCTTTTATCCCCTTCTGAGAGTTCTGCTCCTTGCCTTATTCTGTCTCCCTCTTTTGGTAAAAAGAATCATAGCTGTTTGATATGTGGAAAGTGATGCATGCCATGCTTGTGGTCCAGGAGCATTTCTTTGGCATTTCCTCTGTGAAGATCTTTCCTTCTATTTAGGCACCCTCCAACTTCTACCTACCAACCTTGTTCAGTGAACCTGTAAATAACTGGGCCTCCAGTATGGCTCTATTGAATGGGAAGGAAGGTGACATGACAGAAGAGAAGAGTTTCTCTTCTTTATCTGTGTAGCAGTGGATAGAATATATGGAGCTTCCTCTGCACTGACTGGTGTGTTTTTTGAGTCTTCTATTTGCACACAGAAATTCTCCTATCCCTATGTTTCTGAGCCTTCAGGAATCCTTACTCTAGGGAAAATTGGCCATGCCAACTTTAGATTGTTTTTTATTAATTTTTTGCAATGGAAAAGAATTTCTATGATCTCTCTAGGAATGGAATTCCTTTTCTTTGTAGCTGTGGCTGGTTATAGCTCATTCCCAAATAATTTGCTAGCCTAACAAAGATCTGATCTAGTTGCCTTAGGGATATATCTCTGAGCAATTCTAGATTTAGAACTTTTACATAGTCTTGAAATTTACCTTAGAGGCATGAAAGATGCAAACAAAGCCATATGATTCCTTCAAACTGATCTCCAGCCTCCACTGTCATTCATTCCTGCTGAGACTCCAGTATCCACTGGGAAGCTCTTTATCACAGTCTGCTGAGTGGTGCTGATATCAGAACACTCCTCATGATAGCTGCCATACAAAACAGGAGATAAGCTAGGACTAGATGAAACAGAGGTCAGTAAGAAAAGAAGATGCACAGGGAAGTGATATACTCATGTTCACACCAGAAATAGAAGCAAGATCAGGGTTAGATTTCAGGACTTCTGAAACTCAACCCAGAACTGTGCCATTCGATGATATGTTGGTTTGTTGTCAGGAGGTGTGCAAGAGGACAAATCCAAATCCAAATCCAAATATCTGCCCAAAATCCCAAAAAATCTCTCTAATTCCCACCCCTCCCCAAAGTTGCATTTATCAAACTGAAAATTTGGTCAGTAGAATTGTGTTCTCAAAAATTAGGCTTTGTTCAATCAGACAAACAAACAAAAACCAGTTCAAGCTCTATAGCTTCATTGTACTTGTTACATTAGGAGATGGGAAGTTTTTCACGTGCCACTGCATATTATAAGCATCTCAGCAAAGGGATGAACCTGTGACCTTTGAAATCAAAGCCTTGGCTCCATCAATATCATCACAGAGAAGCCTGCAATACATGCTTTCCTTAGGTGATGCAACCAGAGTAATGGGAACATGAGGTTATATATATACACTCATGTATATATGGGTGTGTGTACATGCATATTTATATAGGTGTGTTTATATATATAGACACGCAAATACATACACATATATATACAAACATACACATATGTAAATAAAGACATATAAATATATAAATGCACATATGTATATATACTGCTGTAAAAAGAGGAGAAAAATGCATTTCAGGAGAGAAAGAGTTAAATGAATTAGCAGTAGGTGAGTGCAAATTTGCTTATGCAGACATCTTCTTGCAAAGATCTGGTCTCTGTCTATACATTAAGAACATGCAGAGACTTGCTGTATCCAGGTTGACAGCTCTGGCATTGTACATCTGTGAAGAAAGGTTAAACAGCGTCATGGCACCACTTGGAAAGACTTAATAGATGGAATTGTACCTTCCTAGTCTCCCACGTTTTCAAAGGTAAACTGAAGTGGGAAATTCCACAGGACTCGTAAACAAATTTCTACCTCATGGATAGTGTTAAGCTATCATGTCAGAGGGATGGGAATGGGAAGGATACTCCCAATTTGAAGGGAGGAAAGAAAAATAGGTAATATATATCAAACAAAGCAATTTTTTTTCCTTTTCTGGTGTAGGGAAGAAGTTGCTTTGACCCCTCTCAACACAGTTTGTTCACAAGGAACCAAAGGCAGCAGGTCCAAAGGAAATAAAAACCAAGAGAGATGGGGTTAACATTTGTCATCCTTTTCTGAGTACAGTTTCACAGACACTGAATGGAAAGTGTTTCTTTCTAGTGGGATGCCATTACTCTCTATCCAAAATGTTAAATTCCTGCTTTCCATGGTCAGCTTCTTGCCCTGTCCCATAGTGATGTGCCAGTAAGTAATGCTGTGTAACACTATCAGCTGAAGATGTGGTCTTCAACATGTTAAACTCAGAGTCTTGCTCTTTCCTTTTGTCACTATCCTCCCATCCTCCATGCCTATACACACTTGAACCTTTCAGAAAGCTCTGGCTCATAGTTTGATGCATTTTCTTAGGTTAGCTTCAGGGTTTGCAACATGGCAGAGCAAATGAATTTGGTTTTGGAAGGTTTCAGGCCTACTGCCAAGAAGGTCCTGCTCACCACCATGCAGGAGCAGGCTTAAAAAGGGGATGAATTAGAGGAGGAAGAAAAGGGTGAATGAGTAGACAAGTGAACACAAAAGAACAGAGGAGGAGATTGTGTGTGTTTCTATATTTATTTCCAACTACTGCTTTTATTTCCACTGTCTTCTGCTGTAAAATAATAGGCTTGCTGCATCTCAGAGCAAGCTAATCAAGCCAAAGTATCCAAGTTGAGTGTATAAATCCTTCTCCTTTCTCTGGAATGAGAGAAGACCAGAGTTCTCAGGGTGCCAATCAGAGACTCTTACCTGCTTGTGGTGTACAGGCAGGAGGTGACAAAAAGATCATCTGGCAGATGTGTTTCTATTTGTTGAGGCAGATGGGGCCAAGTGAAAACAGAATTGAGCCCTAGACTCGGTTCAGTGGAGGTATGCTGAAAATGAGATGCTGAGTTTTGATTGTACTTGTGCTCTGCACATGGGCAATATTGTCAGAGCCTGGTGCTATTCCTGGTGCATTGATCTTGATGGGGCTGGCATGCTCTGACTGGGATCCAGGGCAAGTAATTGGGCAACACTACAGAAGAGGATTGGGTTCATCCTGTCTCAGAAACCTGGCAGTACAGACCTCTCTGTCAGGCCTCAGAGCAATTTATCCCTTCAGAAATTCGTTGGGAGAAAAACCAATTGAGATATCTGCAAAACAACATAGCTACTGATGGTTAATTTCATTTCCACTGAAACAGATTACTCTGGAAAACACTGTTTTCTATGTCTTTGGGTTGTTGTTTTTTTTTTTCTCACTTGATTTGATTTCTCCTGGTGTCACTGGCATCTTGACTGAGATGGTTCCCCTACCCCTTTTTCTCTACTTTCATAGAATTGTTTGGTCTAGTTTTCTTCCTTCCGCATTCCTTGAGGCTGGAACCAAACTGATTAATTTTTTTACCAGGTGAGAAAAATAATAAAGAGTAGTCTGCATGGTGGTGATTCCACCAGAAAGAGCAGGGAGCATCAATCTCCTACCTTGCCCCCATTAAATACTTCTTCTAATTTTCAGGGCAAATGTATATTTGGGAGCTTCAATAAAAAAAATAAATATCAATTTTACTCATTCAGGTAAATTTTCTTTGCAAGCTTTCTGTGTAGCCTGAAGCGCAGAGCTATTTTTGATCTTTCTATCTTTTTTGAGGGCGAGGCAGAGTCAAGTTACCTTGTCATCAAATTCTCATTTTGGCAAGGAGGGTGGTGGGGGTGAAGAAACAGAAGGCATCATAGCAATAATCACTAACCAAAACACTTCAGAGTGCCTGAACTTGTTACTGCGTCTGTTCAGTTCTTCGACAATATGTCAAGCAGAAAGAAAACAGCTTAATTTTTTCACAAGCCTGGTTGCTTTCTAAAGCTCACAACAACACAGCAACTTGTTTGAACTAGTGAATGGAGGGAACATGCTATTAAAACCAGTCACAGTGCCCCGTCCCCCACAACTCACCAGATGTCTGAATTTAAACTGTCACCTCACGTATCACATCAGCTTCTACGGATGAAATCTTGGTCTGTGTTCCAAATGCCTAGGAGGCACTGAGCTGTTCTTGCATGATCTTTGATATGGTCTGTTAGTAATATGGTTGTAAAATGCCATGTGCATTTATGGTGCATTATTATTAATATAGCTCCAGTTGCCATCATTTTTTATTATTATTTATGCATTATTTCCTTTCAGGCAACTACATTACTCTGGAGACTGATCCACTGGGCAAGTCTTTTCACTTTTTAATCAGCATTCTGAGCACCGTTTAGTAACCTGCCTGCTCCCTTGTTGGTACATAGTGTGGCACAGTTATGTGTTCACATCAAACACTGAAGTGTATCAGAAAATGGAGAGGGATTCAGGGAAAATGCGGGAGGAAACCAAAATAGACCCGTTCCCCCTGGAATTTGGCTGTGGAACTTTTTGAATGTCTTGGTTCATATCCTCTAAAAAAAGAATCAAAACTCCCAAATGTTTAGGCCAAACCCTTTATGGTCTTAGTCAAAATTCCTGTGGAAAGAAGGCCCTTTTCAAGAAAATGTACATTTCATCAAAACTTCAGTTTCCCGGCAAAGCCAGTGTTGACTACTGCTGTGCTGAAGCCGAGGGAGGCTGCTGAGCCTCCTGTCCATTGATTGTTCCAGTCCTCTTGACCTGGGGCTCAGTGGGGAGAGGAAAGTTAAGAGTTTCACTCATATGAGTAGTCAGGTGATTAGAAAGAAAATGGTTCATGGATGGGGAAGGAAGGTGAGAAGGAGATGAAGAGAAAATAGAGCCTGTGGGTCATGGAGAAATTGTAGAGAAGTAGAAGGCCAAAAGGATAAAGAAAGGCTGCATGGGGAGAAGCTGCCCTTGTCCTGTGCAAGTTCTTCCCAACATTTTGTGATAGTGTAATCTCCTAAACAAGTCTTTTACCCCAATGGTGTACAGCTTCCCTGGGACCTCTGCTCTAGTGAAGTTACTATTGCAGTCCAAGAGTCTTTTCTCCAGTGCTGATGAGAACCAAAGCCATAAGTTCTGTTTCCAGAAACCTCAGAGTGCAAGTACCTGTGCACAGGGGTCAGTGCCACTCCCTGACACACTGCATTTCTTCATTCTTGATTGTTTCTTTTTTCTTTCCCTCTCTCTCTTTTTTTTTTTCCCCTGAGATCTAAAATTAAGACATCGAGCAGATGGAAAACATCTGCCTGTTCTTTGTGCATGGAAAAACATAACACATAGCAGGGATGATAAATAATAATAAATAATGATGATGATGAAAGTGTTTTGAGAGGCGCAGTGGTTTGATTTGTCCGGAGCAAGCATCACACACTCTGTAAGGGCTAAGGAGAATAAATAGACTGCTGCGGTTTAAAATTTTGCAAATGGCAACACAGTTTTGAGGCATTTAAGAAGAGCAGATGCTGAGCATGTCTTGGCTTTTCATGAGTTTGTGCCTAGGAGCGCAAATGGAGCCAGTGCTCTCCTGAGAGTCCTTGGAGACACTCAAGGTCAGGCCGAGCAGGGCTCTGAGCAACCTGATGTAGCTGTAGTGTCCCTGGTCATTGCAGGGGAATTGGACTAGGTGGCCTTTAAGGGTTCCTTCCAACTCATGCGATGATTCTATGATTCTGTGTATGTATGAGTTGCAAATCATCGTCTCTCCTAACATCAGCACAGCTAAGCTCAGTAAGGACACAGACTCCCAGTGATGTAATATTCCTCTTTTCTACCTTGTTACCAGATACAGGGTTATGAAATCCAATTCATGCAACAAGTCATATATTTTCTTCCCTGAGGTTATCTCAAAAAAGTTGTAGCTTTTCACCCAGAATACATAATTCCCCAGACATCCGTGCAGAAAACAGCTCATAATTGTATCCCTGCAGACTTCATCTAGACATTCACCTAAAAACTTCTTCCAGGGTTAGGTTGTGCCTGCTCACCTCAGGCTGTAGGTAATGACATTGTAAAATCCAGTGAGTGTTATCCAATGAAGAGGGACCACAGGGATTATTTTATGAGTTGTTGGGTCTCAGGTGAGTTTCCAGAATGCAGGTGTTCTACTTAACATCTGCCAGCAGGCTGGTGCTCTCCCTGCATTTGCAAATAGCTAGGCCCAAATGACTTCTAGCTTTGAAAACATTTCAAGTTGTGGTCTGTCTACAGACAACAAAGTAAAGATAGTTAAGGAGTGCAGTGCACAGTCAAAGGAGGGTTGGACTGGGTGACCTTGATGGTTCCAACCTTATTGAATCTATGGTTCTATATCTAACTATGAAGAGGCATCCTGACCACAGGGAAGGTGATCCATATATGCATATGCATGCAGGTCTGAATACTGGCAAAGAGATTGTGCAGGGACTGGGTGTATTTATGGCTGACATTGAGACACCAAATGTTTCAGAGGACAGGGGCATTCTCGCTTACCTTCAGACTTCATCTGTTTAGAGGAGGTACCTCTGAGACTAAGATCTCAGATCCTGGGCAGCCAACTCATCGTGTGTCAGGCAGGATAATTCACGAATGGAAAAAGCCCACCACTATGCTCATGACAACCCATAATGTGTACATATATGTGTGTGCACTTTGCTGGCACTTTTTCACTTTTTGTGTGAGTATTCAGAGTGTAAACACAGCATAGCTTTTTTTTTTTTTTTTATTTTTTTATTTTTTGTATGCTGGAATGATTGACGCTGAAGAGAAAAAAAAAGAGAAAAAAAAAGAGAAGGAATTGGAGCTGAGCAACAGGAGAATGATGATGCAATGATATTGCAGCAGCAAAAGCAAAACGATCTGCTAAAAATACACCAGAGGGATCTAAATGTTTCCATAAACAGATGGAGGTCAGAGCCCAAATGGAAGAAAAAAATGCAAGTAAAGGAAATTATATTTGACAACCATAAGGGCCTTATAGTTCTTCTGTGTCTTTTATCCCAAAAGGTTTTTGTTTTTTTTTATAGATGCTCACAGTTGGGTAAAAGAGGAGTCTGATCCCACAGTGCTTTTCTCACACAAGTAACCCTAATTTATGTTCATGAATTCACAGGGGCCAATGGAACCGCCATGTGAGCAATAGTTTGCTTGAGCTTTTTAGAGAAGGCATCTGGCAGTGCTTTATAGTGAAGGATGCAGAGCAGTTTCCATGCTAAACCTCTTTTTTATTCATTCTCATAATTTTTTTCCTCTGTTTTAGGGCATTTACATTTTCAACTGAAGTTTTCCAAATGTAGTCCAAGCCTGAATGTGAATTTTATTGGGATGCATGAGGAAGAACAGCCTCAGCCAAGCTGGAAAAATGTGTTTTTCCTTAAGGAAAAAAGTCTGAGCCTCTTCCTGTCCCATCCTCCCCCTTATCTAAACAAATAAGAAAGAGCTAAAACTTAATTTGCTGCGTTGTCCTATGGGGAGCCAGTGACAGTGAGATTCAGTAGGTTTCAAAATCAGAAACACCCAAGAAAAGGATTAGAAGGTGAATTTGTAGGTACCTGGTATGCAGAATGTGTTCTGCAGTAGTGAATTTCAGCTGCTAAATGTAGGGTACCAGAGAGCTGCATGGCATCTGCTCCTTTGAAGCCAGAGGCTTGAGCTCCAGCCTTGCTTTGATCTTGCCCATGTTTACCCAGCTATGAATGGGAACCTGACTTTCTGACTGGGAAACCAAAACCAGGTGTGATACCAGCTGTAGCACTTTCCTGTGGCCCTGATGGGCCGGGTTGACTTTGTACAGATCATAAGCCGAATTAGGAAGTATCAGCGAGGTCTGCTGGGTTTACTCAGATCTCTTAATTTGCACACAAAACAGAGGTGCCCAGTGTGGAACGTAAGTTCTTCTGTTGCACCTCATCTTCTGGTGGGGATCAAACTTTGTGAATATATACCAAGAGACAGAGAGTGGGGGCAAACAGAAGTTTGAAAGCATCTGGGGTTGGACTCAATGATCCAACCTCTACAATTCTGTGATTCTTTGATTTGCAAAGAAAAAGCTTCCTGTTTTCTTCTGGGCACAGCAAAATAGTTCACTTTCATAAAGTCAAAAGTGGTTTTGTGATGTAGGTGTTGTTTTGTTTTTGTTTTTGGTTTTTTTTTTGCTTTTCTGATTTTCAGCTCTCAGTTATGTGTGATAGCCATCTTGGTTACAGGGGGTAAAAAAATAATTTCAAAATAAATAAAACCCAAACACACGAAAATGACACATTTTGAGAATACTTGGCTTTAACATTCAGCATTTCACACTCTTCCTTCTAAACTAGCATCTGTCCAAAGCAAGACATTTCTAGGAAAATGCAGTTCTTTTAAGTGAAGTTCTTCAATAGGAAAATATCTTTTCAGAAAAATATTTGTCCTGAGCTCTTTTTTTAGGCAAACATTAGTGACCATTCCATACAGCATTACAAAGGCCAAGTTATCCTGTCCAGCCATTCCTATGTACGCCTCCAGATACTTTAGTGAATATGGTTTTACACAGATTAATCCATGCTTTGTACATTGCCAAATACTTATTTGGCACATCATACAAGTGTCCTAAGCTATAGGAATTGGATCAGAAGATCTGCTGAGTCCCTTCCAATCTAACATCGTAATTCAAAGCACAGCATAGCATACAACACATAGTAAACCCATGAAACTCTTTGTGTCCTACTGAGGGCAGTGTAACTTAACTGTGTTCACAATGATGAGAACTACACATCTGTAATTATGCATCCTAAAATGAAGTGGAGATTATCAGATATAAGGTTGAAGGGCTTATTGCAAGAAATTTGTGGTAAAAGGACCTCAAGTACAATTTTAATATTACGAATAGTCAGTGCAGTGCTGCTGGGGCAATAACAGACTGAAATACTCTGGCTTCTTGTGTCTCGCTTCTTAAATTTTTAAAAAAATAAATATTTAGTGAGTGGCCTTACTGAAATACAAACTATTTGCAACCTATAAATATATCTGAGGATTTGTCCTAAGGCAGGAGTTTTCACCCACAGTGGCAGGACTGATCAGACTCCTGCGTGGTCCAAACCCAATCTTTCTGAGCCTCTTTGCTTGGTATATTTTTACTGTTGTAAAGTTGAGGGTAACTTTTCCTGTGCCTGCTCTGCACTCTGTGCTTTGTCACTACTGGGTGATGCCATTGCCCATAACCTCAGGCAGCACAGTGATAGGAAGGAAACTGTATGAAAACACAGCAAAAATGGGTTGGTGATACCCTGAAGCCCAGCACTGGGAAAGCCCCAGTTTGCTGCAGACAGCTCAGCTCCCTTCACTATGTGCCGAGGTAAACTCCCAGCCTTGGCTTGGCTTGCTCTGCCTTGTGAAGAGTCATTGCTGATGTTGATTTATTTAGCGGTTGAGTGGTAGGTTTTGGAAGAGGCAGGAGGAAGCTCTCCCTTCCTGTTCATACACAGCTGTTCTCCTCTGAGACCCATCTGGATTCACTGGAGGACCACTGGCCTCTTTGCCAGAGCTCTATCACAGGCGGTGTTTACAGCTGTCCTGCACAGACAACCAGTGTGTGGTCCGAAGCTATCAATGAAGAAGCGAGACAAGTGCATTCCATGGAATTTATTCTCTCCTCATCTCCCGGAGCTCTGAGAACTCCCTGATATCAGCTGTCACGAGCCCCCAGGCCTGGTGGAGGCAGGGCAGCAGAAGATGGGCTGTGCGGTGCTACTGGTACCGTTGTCTTGCACACAAGCTGTGTCCAGAGGGAAGCACTGCAAGCCAGGCTTTGCCTTTGGAAGCAGCCAGCTCCTGTGGTATCTGGAGCCTTATAAAAAAATTTGAGGCAGAAGGGAAGCTGTGTGTGTGCATGATTTCTCTGTCACTGTGCATGGGAAGGGTTACATGAGCTTCAGGAGTACGCCTCTTTCTGAGTAACCTGCCAAGAAAGAAAGGGCTTTGCAAAGTTCACATCTTTAAAATGTAAGAACAAAATAAAAATATCTTGCTAAAGCTTCTGATCTGTGAGGATGAGGAAGAGCTGGAAGCAAGAAATTCACTTGCGGCACCGCATGGAGGACTGCTGCCCTCACTCATCCCCGTACAGTGGATCTCTTGGCCCACTCTGTAGGCTACAGATGGGCCTGATTTCAAGACCGTTGAAATCCAAGCCTTGCTACTTGAATAGGAAATATTAGGAAACACGGAGCCAGATTTCATTGGTGGATGCTTACAAGCTGCCATCACTGTGCTATTAGCAGTGGCTTTACCACACAGGTAGATTCCAAGCCTTCTAAAAGAGCATTAAATCCTACAGGCTCTCCAACTTGCTGAAGCCAGGATCCCAATACAGGCAGTGGCTTGTTCCTAGTAATTCCTGTGGCAAACCACATCATGTAAGGTCTGCTCTCCCACTCAGCAAAATGGATAGGCATGCTACTCTAAGACAAGTCACCAAGTTGCTCACATTTCATAGAGTGACAGAATGGCTTGGGCTGGAAAGGATCTTAAAGATCACCTAGTTCCAAACCCCCTGCCACAGACAGCATTGCTGACCACTGGATGAAGCAAACAGAATCATAGAATGGCTTGGGAGAATCATAGAATGGCTTGGGAAACTTCTGCCCCAGGATCTCTGCCTAATTTCATCAGGAGCTTCTGCCTAATGCAGGGAGCTGAACAAATTGCAAGGAGCTTGCTGTCCTTCTGATTCAATTTCCATCTTCTCTCCATTTGTTTATATATATATATTTTGATCAAAAGTATTGTTGTGTGGTAAAGCTTGAAGAGCTGGGGAACGATTCTGGTTTTCTGAATTGTTTCAGCATCAGGACCTGGGACAACTGCGAAAGTTCACTACTCTTGATTCCTTCATTGAAATTTACCTTACTGTATTTATAATTTACTTTATTTTCAGAAAAAAAAAAAATAAATCCAAAATACTCACAGGGGAAGGTGGGGATAGACAAACAGGAAGATTTGTGGAGGTCATCTCAGGCCTCGGTGGGATAGAGTTACGGTAGAGAAACATGCTTATCTCTTGCTAATTATTCTTTTCTGTCTTTATTTTTTTTATTTTTTAATTTTTTTAAAACAAGCAAAATGTGCAGTGCATATTAATGTAAAGGCACCTGAAGCACGCTGATGATATGAGTCTGTAGGGGCCTCAGTGGCTCTCAAAGAAAAGTCCTTCTGCCAAACCAGAATTCAGAAGGACTTCATTTCATCCGTCAGGAGACAGTGTCTATGGCAGGTTAATCCATCTCAGTTTAAACCACTCCGTTTTATGCAGTTATGGTCCAGTTCTGCTCCTGAGTCACACCCAGTGACTTGAGCAGAGTCACATGAATGTTAACAACAAAAAGTAAACAAAGCAGAATTTAACTCTATTGATTTTAATACGCTCATCAATATATGTTACAAATGTGAAATCCCAGATGAATTAATTCTGGAAATATCTGTCCACATTAGTCAACATAATTCACCAAATGGAAAGATGGAGATTTTCCAGGATTAATAACACGGAAAAGTATGTTATTTGATGTGATAAATATTTGGAAGACAACTTTATTGTCAGGAGTATAAAGACCCACCCGTTACTTGGAAAACCAGGACAAAGCAACAGAAGATCTCACTTTAAGAAAAACATCAAGGAGAAAAAAGGAAGTTAGTTATCCAAGAACTGGGGAAACTTGACCAAAGCCTGTAGGGATTTTAAATTGCAAGACTGTTTGTTGTTTGAACTGAGTCACACCAATGCAACAGAGAATTTGTCCTTGGCAGCAGAACTGTTAGAATGGAGAGTTAATGCTCCCTTGTGTCAACCCACTGAATCCGGGTCATCATGTCTTAATTAAATTGTACATGCTATGAAATACCATTGAACGTCAATCCAGTTCCTTAGTGTATAGAATATTATGTTTATTTATGGGGTTTGGCAGTCCCTTCTGGAAAATAAAAAAAGCTATTAAAATATAAAGATTACCCATTAGCAAGAGAAAACAACTGTCATGCCCCCGATTATCTTCTCAGTTGGTTTTGGTGAGATTCCTGCCCATGGGTCATCTTCTCACACGTTAAAGGATTTCTTCACTGCCTTGCCATGTGCAATTCAGTTTTATTGGGATGATGATGCATACAGAGATAAGGCAGAATTTTGGTTTGGAATAAATCTACTACGACAGAACAAATTATGTAGGATGAACTAGGAAGCTATTTGCAGAACTCTCTTCAGTTGAAATCTCAGGCATATCTTGGGGGTGCCCAACAAGTATCTGAAAGTTGTGGGGACAGGGACACATGAAGCAAAATGTTTTTCCCCTCCCCTCTCATGTTACACAGAAAAGAATCTCAGCTCTCAGTATCTGGCCAACTGTGGAGGAGAAATCCAGCACGACCTAGAAATTCAGTGTCCTCAAAATCATTCCCTAAAAATGGGGTGGATAGAGGATGCCCACTGAGGATGGGCAAAGCAACAACAATATTGACCATGTATGTTAAAGTATTGCATACATCTAAGGAATAGTAGTGATCCAGCCAAGAAAAATAGCAGAGCAAGTCAGATTGGTAAAGATGGGATAGATAGAGAACATGCCAAATTAAACAAGGTTTGGTTATGGCTACACACTGTCCTCTGCCTCTAGCTTTCTCTTGCAGGGAATTTCCTAGAAGAAGGCCAGAATAAATGGTCTTGTCTAGCTTGGTAGTTCTCTGGACTTAACCCTTTCCTGGCTTGTATGGCTGTGTTCCTCAGTTAGCTGTAAAGCATACTCATATATGTCAGCTAAGTCTGCTGATGTTTTTGAACAAGTACTTTGCCTCAGCACCAAAGTGTCTAATTTACTCTTCAGCTGCCTTAGCTTTTTTTTTTTTTTTTTCTCCTTTTCCTTTCTGACTAGTAAGAACACGTATATGCTATTGTATTGTTATATTTGAATTGGCTTTATTGCATTTGCGGGCAAGAGCATGCAGTCCCCAGGACAAGGTAAAAAGAAGGTCTTTGTACCTTCTCTGAAACAGCCCCATGCAACAGCTCACAGGGTGCATTCAGAGGTGGGGTGCCTAGGTCGCAGTAATGACCCCTTCCATGACCCCTGCAGCTTTATAGCTTCACTGTAGCCTATGAATTCAGACAAAATTCTGGACTGCCTTGAGAACAAGCTTAAACTGGACAAGAAGGAGTCTCCCTCAGTCAGCTAATAAATGTCACACAGTCCATCTTTCTTCTGTCTCTCGCCAACCCAATTAAATACATAAACCGGACTCTGCTCTGTCTCTTAAAGAGTGCTTTTCCCAAAAGTCTGAACTGGAATAATGAGAACAGTGGAAGTGCAGGCTCAGTAATGATTCATTAACTGCAAAACAGGGGAAAATTCATACCAAATGTTCCTTCTAACTGCCCTGCTGCTTCCAACAGCCTTTCTTGTGTCCTATAACTGAGGGGTCAAACCCGATGTTAAACTTTCACATGAGATTTGTACACATGAACATGGAAACTGCGCGCCTGCAAGATGCTCCCCACAAACACATAAAGCCTGCTATGCATTGCTTTAGTAGCCAGCTCCTTTAGTTGCCAGCTCCCCTTGGGAATGTAAGGATGGCTGTACAGATTCAGGCAAGTATGTAGGCTAGTGCATGAAGAGGAAAGAGTATAGGACCACAGCAAGTGCAAAGTGACCCATCCCGAAGACCCTCTGCAAGATTACATAATTCCTACCTTAGGGAAAATACCTCGAATTCACACCTGGGAATTTCTGTGCTAAATTTCTGTGCTATCTCTCAAAGCAAGCTGCAGAGATTTTGAAATGCTTCACTCTCAATGCCTTTAAGATTGTGACCAAGAGACCTAAGCTAGGATTGAAGCAGCTGTAAAGTCTGAGTTAAAGAGAAACATGAAAGAATCAGAGTCCCTGAAACCTTAGCCTGATTTCTGGTAGTGTATAGAGAAAGGTTGAAGTAGGACAGCTTCAGAAGGCTGCCCATGTTGAAAGTAGAGCACATTCATAAATCTCATTTTAGTGCCCATCCTCAAGGGAGGGTGGTGATTGGGGAATATCTTTGCATGCTCTGCAGCCCCAATCCTTCCAAGTGCAGCAATGCTAGAACTATTGACACGTCTTCAGAGCTAGAGCTGTTAATAGAGACCTTATGCGACACTGTAGCTGTTTTATGCAAAAATCCATAAAATTATTAAAAGCTTCTGCAGAATCAAAGAAAACTCAAGATGAGAAAGGCCAACAGTTTCTTGGATCAAGCAGCATTGTCAGCTCCAATCTTGTTGCCAGGCCTGCCTTTTTCTCTGCTCTCTCTATTAATTTGTTCAGGCTAGTTTGAAATGAGTCAGTGATGGTGCTTCCCTCAAGTCGGCTCGGCAGCTTCATAGCTCTTGCTGGGAGAAACGTCATCCTCCTGTTTGGCCTGCCTTTTATTTAATGATTAACCCAAACCTATGCCCTTCTATTTTCCTGGCTTGTGCTGAACTCTTTAAAAATCCCACCCTTTCTCTTTTCTAGTGTCTCCAAGAAGCTTTTGGGTATTATTACCTTTTACCGTCACTTAGGGCATTTCTACACAGAGAAATTGGAATAGCTTGACTCCTTGTCCAAGCTGTTTGGACACATGGTGAATCTGTTCCAGAAGCCATGTACCTGCATTGCTGAACAGGAGCTTAGGGTAAGAAGCCAAGCTAGAAGGCAGGATATGGCTTAGTTTGAAAGCAATACTGTGCTAATGCATATATATACAGCTTCAGAACTGTAGCGTGGCTGTTACAGTGACATCTAAGGTTTCCCTTGACATTCCCGTTCTTTCCACCCTGTAATTTTATATAGTGAGCCAGTAAAATAAATGAACAGCAGACACAGCAATCCGCGTGGAAGCATGGTGATTCAAGGATCTGCACTCAGCTGTGGTGACTTGCTTAGAAACTGGTCTTCAGCATTCCCATACTTACAAGCCCTCCTCCTGATTTCATATCTGCTGAAGGTACTCTTAGATATTTTTTTTAATGTTTTCATTTGTAGATCTCTTAGAAGCAACACACAAGTCGGAAATGTAGCCCACAGAGGTCGCTTATCAATGAACCACTCAGCCTATTTCCTTCTTGTTCTCCCCCATTTGTGCTGAAGACTTCATGGAGTGTTAAGCTTGCAGTTAAAAAACACAGCAACAGATTTATTAGCCCTGTGTGCCATCTTGTTCTCCCCATGTCATTTACTTATGATAATTGGTCAGGTATTAAAGAACAAACACAGCAATTAATTAGTGGTCTTACAGGAATGAGAAAGAAATAAGGAAAGAATAGAAATCAAATCTGACACTTTCATGAGTGTCAGATTTGAGTCACTCACAGAAGCTTACAGAGTGAAAAAATGAGGAAGGATGAATCATGGTCAAAATAAGCATTTTCAGCCATGCAGTATGGCATCCAGATGTGCGAGACTTGACTACACTGTTAGTTCAGGGCACATTCAGTCCTGGAATAGGCGTTTCTGCTATGGGCTATTCTGCTAAGCACTCATGGATGGTCTGATAGGCAGCAGTGACCCATGAAAAGATTGTGCTGTTTGTGGAAGTAGGAGCTCAAGTATTCAGGCAGATCATCTTGGGAGAAGGAAAACAACTTGCCCTTGAAGCAGGACATATATCACATATATCAAGGTCTGCAAGAGCCGCAGTATGGCTCATGTCTCAGATGTCTCTGGATGAAGTACCTGTTGCCTGTATTTCCTTCTTGAAAAACTGTGTCCTCTTCAGGATAAGGTAATTTCATTTCCGTAGTGTGAAGAGTAGAGATTGCAATTGCTAAGGAAACAAGTAGATCAGACCAACTTAGTAACAACCTTCTTCCAGAGCTCTCTCTCCTCTTTCTATCATAAGCCACATTATCTTTAAGAGCTAAGCACCAATGGGACCACACAGTGGAACACCTGAGGACAACAGGAAAAATCTCCCACTGGAAACACTGAAAGTTTTGTTCCATGGAAGGGGGAGATGGCTGCATATCCGTGAGCATAGGTTGTGTTTTCTGTTTGTTTCAGTGTTGCATCATATTTGAATTGATCCCTAATGAAATACCGGATGAAAACTTTCCCTGTCATGAGAATCCATGTCACCACTTTACTTATGGCTTAGGTCTGTTGTTTTTGCTGCTCTGTTCAGAGATGAGTAGGAATCACTAGGTGACCTGAAGGCCAGGAAGATGTCGTCCTCTCTGAGTATGGTTTCCCCAGATGAATCAGTGTCCAGTGAAGCTGTTTAGCTGCCGCAGGAAGCACACAGTACTGAAGGTTTACACTTGCAAATTCCTAGGGAGACTGGACAAGAAGATGACTGAACTCCTGTAGGAATCCTTGAGGGACTTTAAATCCAGAGACACCATATCCTGAGCTCCCTTGTGATCCCATGGGATCTCCAATTTTTAATAATAATTTTAATATTTTTTAATAATTTAATGGATAGGTCTCCTCTTCTGCCCCACTTCATGGTTCTCAGCCTAAATGTGAGTTGTTATTGGAACTCCTGTTATATGTATGGTCTCATTCTTCAAGGATTTTTGCCTTACGTAGGAAGAGTAATTCCATTGATGTTTCACATAACAGTAGGGCATTTCTTTATCCAGGAGAAAGCTTTAAGGCTTCTTTGGAGTATTTCTACACTGAGCAGTGGCATCTTGTCATAAAGGAACACATAATCAGATGCAGAATCTTGGATAGATCTGTACTAAAAAACCAGGGCTTACAGTTTTGGGAGTGACTATGTTAGTAATGCAGGTTAGGATAAAGTCAACATTTCTACATGGCCTTATGCCATGTGGATGTCACACCCATGGGTCCTAGTCAAGGTATCCCTATCCTTCACTTGTTTCACTGAAGTTATCCTTCAAGTTATCCTTGAATTGCTTTTAAAGTCTATGACAGTTTTGGTGCTTATTGTTCACAGTCTTTGATGATCATTTGGGAAAAGAACTTCTACTCCATAATTATTGACCCACAGAAGGATTGCTAGGATCCATCTTACTGTAGAAAGATGGAAGTGTTACTGAGGGAAGGCAGACCAAGTGCAAACTTGCACTTAAAATGAAAGCATTCACTTAGGCATGCAAAACCCTTACAGTCACCAGCCAGCACTCAGAGCTCAACACATGCACAGCTCAGAGGTTATTTCAGGTGATCCAAAATGGTCCTTCTTGGCTCTGTAGACCATGACTCCACTATAGAAAGACTTCACACCAAAATATGCCCTGTGGTATCCAGGTAGATAATGAGTCACCGCAGAGATAACAACCAGGAGAAAGCAGGATTTCAAGTAGAGGCTTCTGATGGCTACGGACGGAAGGAGCCAGAGCTGAATGATGAGAAATTACACAGTATGAATGCATACGTGTCCCTGAAATGAACAAGTTGTTTCAAACCTCAGGATATTTTTTTGGCCGCTCCTGCTCAGAGTCTGCAAAACCTCTGCTGAGCATTTGAGCATGCTGCTGCTGCTCTAAAGCAAAGCAATGAGGAGAACCAGAAGAATCTGGCGTATACATTGCCGGCCAGAGCACAGTGCAAACATCACTGGATACGTAATGCAGAAATGACCCGCCAAACAGCTGAGAAGAGTAACAGATCTGATACTCACCCAGGGAAAGGTTGCTAGCCCCACCTGTTGCTACTGTTGCTGCTACTGCTATTTTTCAACATCCAATCTGGCCAGGGTGATCTCCATCCAAACATCACCTCCCAGAGAACGGCATGGCATCTACAGAGCTGCCGAAGCAACAGCAGTGAGCACATCATGGAAAAGTTTCAAGGAACCGTTCCTCTTGCTTCTATTGCACATGCTATCTGGGGAGACAGAGACGGAAAGCAACCAAAAATTTAACCAGACTCAGCACCCAAACAATTTCCTACTCGGCAGAGAAGCAAGAGAGGTCTGAGAGGTTTGAGGCTGTGCCTGAAGATGGTATAGGCAAGCAAAAGCTGAAGCTGCCTATCTGTGGAGGCAAGGACCCCCTTGGTCCACAGCCGTCATCTGCTGTGCTGACAGCTCCTATGGAGATCACCTCAGGCAAAGTGTGGAGTTCCCATTCCTATCACTTGGGAGATGAGGGAGCACAGTGTGATGCAGGAATGAACCCAAATAAAAGGTTTCGGCTCAGTGAGCAACTTCAGAGGATGTGGGCCAGAAATCAGTCAGAGAAACAGCACTCCTTGGGGTCAGGCAGCTGTTGCAACAGATGAAATCTCACATGGGTGAGAGCGTTGCTATGACTTCAGCACTAAGAAAGTTTGCAGACCGTCTATTTCTTGTTTTAACATCGACATGGTTATTAACAACAAAACTGACGTGAATTTAGGGCAGACGTGAAATGAGGCCTGAAAAGAAAATGTAAGATGTTTCTTTTTTTTTTTTTCATTTTACCAAGACAAGACTCCAAAGAGCCTGCTCTCTTGGTCAGCTCTTGACAAATATTCCTTCCCTTTTATTTCTATTAAACTTGCTAGCAGAGCAGCACTTAGATCTGAAGAAAGATTTCAGGATGTATCCTTCCATGCAGGTAAATCCAGCTTAACCCAAGAGAAGTGTAGAGTCGCAGAATCATGGAATTGTTTGAATCTGAAGAGGTTCTTAAAGGTCATCTAGTCCAAATCCCAGCTTGCCCTGTGGGAGAGGGCCTCAGACATTCTACATGATGTATCTGAGATGGGGGCAAGAATCTCCTCAAGGCAGGGAGAACTGCAGCAATTACCAATGCTGGAATTTAACTGGGACACCAAAGTAAATTTTCTTACCTCTGTGAAAAGTAGAGAAAGAGCATGTGATGAGCATTTTGAGTGTCCTCCAAACATAGCCAAAACAGCTCCCCTCTCACTGCTGGGCAAAAAAAAAAAAAAAAAACAAGCCTGCCTGAGGAGGGCAATCTACAGAATCATAGATAATTTCTTGATGGCCCTGGATCCAAGCATTAAATAGGCCTGACATCGTTAGTATATAAGAGCTGATGTTTTTGCAGCTTGTAGTGGCATGGCTGGGAGCCATATATAGAATTATATAGACAGGATGAAAAGTTTCCAAGGGAAAACATGCACAGTGAGAATATGCTCTGTTCTTCCCTAAAGCAACAGGCACTGTTGCCAAGCTATGCTCAGTCAAGCTGCTGTACATACCAGGAAATAGGCTTCTTTCCAATGTAAAGCTATAAAACAAGACAGATAAAAGGGTTTGAAATCAAAATAAAGGGAAAGTGAAAATCTTTTCCTAGTTTATATTACTCTCTAGACAGAGCTAGCATTTGGAAGATGCTTCCATTACTCTCTGCACCACGGGATGTGTGAGCTTCTGCAATGCCAGCCTGTGGCCTAGCTTCTGCAGGATGAAATGGGTACCTGAACCAACATTCCAAATTGTGCTTATTTTGGAAAGGGGATAGGTTTGGCAGGAAGCATGCTTTCTTCACTCAGGTGATAGTTTCCTATCTCTGAGTCATGAAAGAAACAACAGTATGCCTCCCAAGTATGCCAGGACATGGTCAAAGTCCACACGAAATCATATGACATATTTTCTTCTGAGTGGTATTTCTCAGTCACTGGTCCTTTCAGGTGGACTACTCCTCAAGTGCAGCAAAAGGATAACAGAGTGAAGGCACTGGCTTATGACTTCAGTGACCTTGTCCATCTCTCAGTGCTCAGTGGATGCCCATCCATTCCATGTGCCTGTGTAGCTTCTTGTTCTGATGCAAGATGGACCAGCACCTTAAGGCGGTACTCAATGCCTTCATAACTGAGCATGAGAATTGATTCTCCTGAAGCAGACGTCTTTTATTTCATGGCCTTTCATAAAGTTTTGAAAGAAAAAGGTGAAGATAATGGCTCTCTGCATCGCCTCACACAAAGTCTAACTATGGAAGAGTCACCTCCCTTCCCTCTGCCTCAGGTTCCCTGTTATCTGTTGGGCATGAATACTTGACCCCAGGGCAGTGTAGGGATGGAAGACTCAGTAATTGCACAGCAGTCTCAGCATGGCAGGTTACTAACACATCATCATTAATTTTGCCATGTCTTCTCTTTCCCCAGCACTTGTTGAATTCCAGGATGAAGTGAAGGGAGATGCACGCTGCACACAGAAATGCACTCGTTTCCCTTCAAAGTCCTTCAGAGGTTAAGCATGGCATAAATCAGTTATTTGCTGTTAAGCATAACTGGTTCAACACAAACCTGTCTTTGTATGTATGTATAGCGGTGCTATTAACAATGGGGAGGGAGAAGAGGCAATGAATATGTTCTGTCTTTGAGAGAAAAAGCTGATTGAAATGGATAGATTCTGCCCTGCAGAAAACTCTGGCATTTAGACATTTGTGTTCCATCCTGAATCAGTCCAAAAAGGTCAACACTTCTCTATTTTTCCCCCAAGAAAAAAAAAATTCCATTTGGAAACACCAGAATTACACAGTTTAGTGATGCCAAAACACTGTACTGAAGCTTTAAATATGGCAATGCAAACACTACATAGAAAGTATCAATACACATGGCACCTTCTGACCAAGTATAAATGTGATCTGGGCAAAAACAAGTTGGAACTGAATGATTTGAGAAACTTGGAATGGAATAAGTCCCACTTGCTGTTGTAGCAGTCTGACGTTCTTCAGTCACAAATTTACCCAGCATCACACATTCCCAAGAAACACTTCGCCTTGAAATGGCCCTTTCCAATGGAAAACAGCTTCTGTCACAATTTCTCCAGCAATCTTTGGTTGTTGCCAGCAAAGCCCCATGGGGATCCTGTGGGGAGAGCTGTGTATTTGCTTGGGAGTACAGCCTTCCTTCAAAAGATGGTGCTGCAGATTAAGAATAGACAGCATGGTATCCAATGTCTCTCCTGCAAAAAATAATAATAGTAATGATAGAAGGAGGAGGATTTTTCCCTTATTTTTTTGGCATTGTTTCAGTACAGTGCCAGGCTATTCTGAGAACATTTGTCAGCACTGCTCTCCAAAACCTGAGGCATATGCACATGTGGTTGAAACTGAGGTTTGACATCTCAAGAACCAATGCAATCCCAGTGGAATTGAATCATTAAATCAAACTTCTGAAGAAATTAAATAAAACAGGTTTTAGGAGAATTAACAAAATCAAGGACATAGAGGCTTAAGAAAGGAGATTCTTTGAATTCCCTTTCATTTAAGGAAGTGCACACTTATGTTAGACCAATCTGTGTTTGGGACTCTTGTGTTTTGTGTAGATTTTCTGGTATTTATTAAGGGTTGTGCTCTCTTACAGCCTGTCTTGAGAAAGAACTAAGAATACGATGTTATTCTATAAAAAGCCATGAAGAATTGGACACTTCCAACTCGTGCCCCTCTCCACCATGGCACTAAGGAATTCTCTGGAGAGGGAAGATAGACAGATTCATACACCCATATACCTAAATAAAGCACAGAGACAAGATCAAAATACTAGGAATAACACATAAGTTATGCCTCCTTCAGTAGAACGTCTAAGCCTATAAAGCCAGCATTTATCATAACCTGAAGTGTATTCAGACACGAATGTGTACATTACGAATTCCTAAATCCTTATTTGTCTTCCATGTACGGCCTGCCTTACATGGACTGCTGTCTCCCACTATAGGTGATGCACTGCAAAAGCTTTTGCAGGTGAAATCAAGTCCTTGAGAAGCCTAACACAGGTAGGGTTTATCTTTTGCTTACTCAGGATGACCCAGGAGGGAGGTAGAGCAGGTCTTGGATGTACTGCAAACTCCAAAGAAATGCCGCCATGTAGAATGAATGGGAGAAAGCAGAGATGCAAAGACCAGTTGTAGGGCTGCAGATGCCTTTCTTGTTTAATTATCTAATTTTCCAATGGAGGATTTGTGGATGGGAAAGACAGAATCAAAATAGCCCTTTGACCTATCAAATTTGGGGCAGTTGTTTGGGCATGCAGACATTTCTCATTAAAATGTAGGCTATATGCATGCGTCTGTGTATGTGTGTATATATCTATGTATACAAATTCCTATCACTGCAGCTGGTAGATGGTTACAGAAGGCAGCTGGGAGGCAGTGGTGCCATGAGAGCCTGATAATGTCCTAACCAGTTTGTGTTGGCCTGAGCCAGGAGGAGGGCAGGTTGCAACATGGAGCAGCCAGTTCCTCATCCTGCAGCCAGCCGCTACCAGAGCGCATCCCCCGGGCAGAACAAGCCACGCTCTCCTTTCCCTCACATAACCTCACTGCAGATGTATCATGGGCCAGGATGCACGCTGAGCGATGACTCAGCGGGAGAACAGGCCAGTGCAGGGAGAAGAAGTTGAGGCAATTTCAACAGCAGATGCAGCAGAGTCCAAGCCCAGAACAGAAATCAATGATGGGGGAATCGGGTCTACAACCACCACCCTGGGGGCTTTCTCTGCTTCTGCCCTTGGAAATTGGGCTGCAGCTGGGAACAGCCAAGGCTGCCACCAGGTGCCTGTTCTGCAGGTGGGCATGAATCCTCCCCAAACGTGAAACAAGTGTCCCTGCTGAGGTGAGCAGCATGACCTGACCTCGCTGAGGTTACGCCAAGGGTGCAAGCACAGGAAAAAAGCGTGCATTCCTAGGAGTTGCTATAGGTTTAGGTCTGGGCTTATTGCAAAGATTTGATTTACATTTGGAAAATAAGAAATGCACGCACTGAGGATTTTCTAGTTACACCTATGCTGTGCTACACAGAGGGCTCACAAGCCTGCTAAGAGTACCAATAGCACTTACCCTCCCTCGTTTTTTAAGCTGCCCAGAGGAGAACACCAAAGAGGAGTCATAGAGGTGTTTTTTAGGACCGTGGGTAGATACCCATTTTTTTCTTCTTGTTTCTTTTGTGATGCAGAGACCCAGAACACACATGTAAACGCAGTGGCATTGTGGAGTAAAGTAGTACAGGCACTAAGAAGCAAGATTGGAGATGTGGAGCTGGGAGTTTCTTTCTCTGGTTGAAGTAGTTCTGCATCTTTAATCAGACAAAATCCCTCCTTTCAAAAATACCCTCAGACCTCCGAATCTGCCTACTGCTGCTAAAGCAGAACTTTTTGTGATGCTGACAGACTACAAAATGAAATGTGACCTATTATGAGTGACAGGGTTTCACTTACAAGTGACTGTATTTGGGGAAAAAAGAAAAAAAGAGGGGCTTAAAAAAAACCGCAACCAATAATTAATACAGGGATTGAGTTTGCCTGAGGTTAACATAAGAGGCCCAGAGCTTAGGAGAGATAAAAGAGGATTAGATGCTTCACTTGTAAGAACAGCATCCATCAGCTCCAGCAGATAAGATAATTAGTTACAAGGGCCATCAAGCCTTTTGCCGGCGGCATTAGCAGCACTGACTGGCAGCTGAGTCAGGTTGCTGCCATGCAGCCACAAGCAGAGCACAATTAGTGAGATGCAGGGCTGCCTTCCTTGGAACTGAGCTGGTGGCTGCGGCTGGGTGCCAGGAACTGGGAGGTGAGTCCATGCTACTGGGGTAATTGAGGGGAACAGGACTGGTTCTGCCTCCCTGCCTGCGCTTTGCAGAACTGAGGTGCTGGAGGCTTGGAAGCAGATCCTTTTGGTGACATGAAATGACAACTCAGAAGTGGGTTGGAATCAATTTGTGTGTGCTTTTATTTGTTAAATGCAGCATGTAGGTAAACTGCAGAGCTCTCTGCCATGGGTTATGTCTCCAAAAAAAAATCAGAGAAGTTGATAGAAAACAAAAAGTTTGTTTTTTCTATTGAGTATCCACAGTTACAGGGTTGACTGTGATTTTTGGAAGGGATGTTAGACCCGCTTGGGGCACAGCACCAAGCAGTTGGGATTATTAAAGATCAGATGAAGACCTAATTTAGGCTCTATTGTTGTTTCATCCTGTGAGGGTGGTTCTACCATTTAGTTTTTCCTGGGGAAAGATGTCGCTGGTGTTGCTGACTGTTAGAATCAGGACATGGTTCAGGATCTAAAGAGGTTCTAAGAAAGAAGGGGTCAGACTCTTTAGCAGAATGAGTGTGATAGGATGAAGAGAAATGGTTTCAAACTAAAAGAGGGGAGATTCAGGTTGGATATAAGGAAGAAGCTTTTTACGATAAGGATGGTGAGGTGCTGGCACAGGTTGCCCAGAGATGTGGTGGATGCCCTGTCCCTGGAGACACTCAAGGTCAGGCTGAAGAGGTTCAGAGCACTTGATGGAGCAGTAGGTGTCTGTTCATTGCAAGGAGCTGGACCAGATAGCCTTTAGGGGTCTCTTGTGACTCAAATGGTTCTATGATTCTATGGCATTAGAAAGACCTTCTGTGTGATCCTATGAAACAATCTGGCCTATCTCTCCAGATAAGTTTGAACTGCATCTTCTGGGGTTGGGTGATACCATGTTTTAAGAGTCCCTCCTCAGGGAGCTGCTGCCATTTACCTGGATCTGTATCCCCAAGATGCAACACCAGTGGGAATTCTTCTTCCCACTGACAAAACCCTCCATTTATATCACAGTGCTTACTCATTTCTTGGAAACCTGCACATACTTTGCCCTCTGAATCAATTTTTAGAAGTGGCTTGGTGCCATCTGCCCTTCCTTGAGCCTTCCAAAAAAAGAGATTCCTTCCAAGCTGTGCAGAGCTGTTCCCCTTTGTCCAGCAAATTATTTCTATTTTTTTCAAGACACAAAATCCCTCTATCCAGATCCCCAGAGCTATATATACTTGGTATGCCTTGTTCTCATATTAGGGTTTGCAAAGAAGGAAAACATCTTGCTGTGCTGGATCAAGCATTTCACCGCGCCGTGCCCTGGCTCCCAAGACCACTTCTCTCCCTGGCCAGCTGCCTCCACATGTGGGTTCGGTTGCATCAGCCCCTATACCCGCTCAGCAGTTAGTGGGCCAAATTCTGTCTATTCTTGGATCCAGGGACAATCTCAGCCGAGTTGCAAAGGTAAAAAGGAACTAGAACTGGGCCTCCTTTCCTATCTTCTTTCTCTCCCTGGAGAAGCAGAAGATTAATGGGAGTTTGCTTTGCCTGGTGTTTCCTGTCTGAGAAAAGTGGTTCACCTTCTGGGACAGTGAGCCCAGGACGGTTCAGGTCAGCATAACTCTACCAATGCTTCCTTGTTGTCCAGAAAAGCTTATTTTTAGCATGCATGATGAAGTTACATTCTTTTGAAACAGGCATGGCCCTATTGCTTGTGTCCTTTAAAGGTCTGGAAGTTTTACTTCAACACATTGCTCTTGGAGGCAGGTGTTTCTTCATGAATTCCCATTTTCTGCACAGCTTCAGTAGAAACCTCAAGGAGGAAAAAAATAACCCCCTTGCAACGACAGGGAGAACAAATCTCTCTGTCAAATGCGCTGCTTTTTAAAGTCCTGTAGTTGTTCCAAAATGACCAAGAGTTAACAGTGAAATCATTTCGGTGTTCAATCTATATCCTTAGTTAAGAATTTACTAGCATTGCATAAGCTCCTTGTAACAAGGTAACTAGATATAAATTAACTGCTAAAAATAGCTTTATTGCGTTAGTCAATCCCTAATTAACTTGCTTCAGCTGTCTTCAAAGATGCTATTTAAATCCATCCATCTTCTAGAGGCGAGGCGTGGAGGATACAGATATGGAGACGGGTGCATGTCAGCTCATGATAGTTTGTGTTAGTTACTGGGCTATATGTGTATTTGAACACAATTCTGGGAATGATGGAAATCAGCCTGGAGGGAAGGGTTTGATATCAGCTTTTCTTGTGATTCTTGAGAAGAAGAGAGAAACTGAAATGCAGAAAGGAAATGGCTGAAGATATCTTCAAGTTCTGGTCTTTGCAATGGCATTAAATGAGCAGCAAAAAAACCAAAACAAAACAAAAAAAAAACCCAAAAAACACAAACATTTTGCTTCTTATTGGAACTAGATCTCACAGATAGATTGCCCTTCAGTCACAGAAAGTCATGAAAACTTTTCCTGTGGGTTTGTGCTCAGTATCACCATTTGTTCTCTTCCAAAAATCTTCTCTTTCATGTCCCTTATGACAACTTGCTCTGTTCCCACATCCTGCAGCACCTCCCTCATCTTTTCTCCTGCTCCTAGATCTGGGTAGGAGGATGCATTGCATCCTCATAGCTGGTTCCAAACTCAGGACCTTCTGGCCAAGCACAGTAGATAATTACTGAGATAATGCTGCAGTTTTTCCCTGGGCAAAAACAAAATAAAAACACACACACGCATTAAAAAAAAAATCAACAAAAAAACCCAACAACCCCAAAATTGCAACATTATTTGACCACTATGTCCTCTCCTAGAGCCTCTTATACCCCACTATGTGAACATACCTGATGTAATCACATGGCCTAAATGGAAAGAAACATGGACTTAGTGATCTCAAATTATTGTCTCTGATATTGCTTCCCTTTAGAAATCAAGGCTAAAAGTTTAGGGCAAAACAGGGAGGGGAAAAGACCAAAGCAAGGAAAGCAGTGACTCTGGAAAGGGGTTTGGAACAGTCATTTGAATAAGAGTGGGCTGGTTTTGCTGTTGTTTTTTAATACTCAAGGGAACAAACCCTGGAGATGTTAGCAAAAATAATACCAAGGCAGCCTAGGGGAAGGGTATGACCTTCTCATAAATCACACTCATTTGCCACTGCCTCTGGGACGGCATTTGCTTTGGTTATCCACACTTCAAAAAGGGCCTTCAAGAACAGAAAGGAGAATTCAGAAAACATCCACTTTTTGACTCAAAATGTGAGTAGCTTGCTATAATGGAGAGAACAGGCAGATGCTGTCTGCGTTGGTGTTCCATATAATAGATGATGTGACTTTCAAATATCTGTGTGAGAACTATATTCCAGAGAGCAAATAATGCTCCAATGTAGTATAGAATAATTAAGGTTGATCAAGGCCCCTCAGATCATCCAGTCTGACTGTCAGCTCATCACTACCAATACTGCCCATTAACCCACATCTTTCAGTGCTTCATATACCCTTGAGCACCTCCAGGGATGGTGACTCCATCTCCCTGGGCAGCCTGTTCCAATACTTCTTCACTCTTTCTGAGAAGAAAGGTTTTATAGTATTTTTTTTTCTTAATTTTTCCTAGTAGAACCACAGAAGAGCAAGATAAACTTGGAACAAAACCAACAGAGTCTGGATTATACTGAGGAAAGAAAGCACCTGTCTGTCATACAAAGTGAATTTGATCCTGATAGAACAGATTTTGTCTCATCCTTCATTTACGATCTAGAGTAGCCAACAACCTTTTTAAAAAAAAAAAAAAGAAAAAAAGAAAAAAAAAAAAAGTATTTTGCTCCATGCCCTTTATAGCAGTGCTTCAGAGGTCCTACTCTTAATATTTCCATACTGCTGATCTCTCATACAAGTCAGTAGATTGGATGTGCAAAGCAAAATGCCGAGACTGTGAAAAATCTTTAGTAGGAAACAAATCCAGGCTTTTTATCCGACTGTTTCAGGGGTCTTCAGCTGTTGACTTGGAGGGCCTTAGTGTGGGCTCAGCACCTAATTCTGTATGGCAGCACCTGGGACATTCACTCAGCACCTGTTTCACAGCAAGGCTCCTACTTGTCCTGACCCCTGCTTAAAAACTGTATGACTGTAGCAATCAGAGGTGGATGAGGCGCCTTTTGGAAGGCTCTGCAGAATGACTCAGCAGCTCAGCTCCAGTTACGTGACCCAGAATCCACTTGGCACAAAACCTTTCTGCTCTCACTGCTGGGCCACAACTCTGCTGGCTGCAGAACAGCTTGTGCTAGCCCTCGCTCACCCTATTCCTTGCTCCACTACTGTGCCTTCAGTTTTGCAGGCACCAAAGTGATTCTTTGCTTGGCCTGGGTTTTGCCCTTCCAGCTCTTCCAGGTAGGATGGATCCAGATGAGTTGTGGTCCTGGCTGAAGACAATGGGTAGAAGATACTTCTTCCCCTGCCTCCTGCTACCCTTCCCACACCCATGTTCCTGTTCTGCATCAGCCCTTTGGAATTCTTTTCATCCTCAATCCTTGCAACTCAACCGCTTCTTCCTGTCTGGATTGCAGTTAAAAGCTCCATTTGTTTCATTTGGCTTTTAATTGACCTCATCTAGCAATTGCTAATCTGTGTTTCTCTGCTGCTTATCTGGTGCAGTCCTTTGAAGTTCCTGACACGATAAAGTGTCCCTTTAGAAAACAATAGGATAACAATTCCCATCTAGCTCTCACTGTCTGGTCAATATTTTAGTTATCCTTAGCTTTGAGGCAAGAAGAAGGTGGGAGGCTACCAAGGAAACACATCAATAACAACTGAGATAAATCACATTTAGGTGTGAATTTTTGTGATATTCTCTCCTAAATAATTGCATCGATCAACTCTCCATCTGTCAATAAAAGCAAGATGTGCAAGCCTGGTCTTGGCAGAGGGGTTGTAGAAGTGTTCAGATGATGTTGGGTGGGATGGAAGAAAATACATTGCTGTTTGCAATGACCAGGTTGGCCTAGGACAGCCTGGGGAGGAGGGTAGGTGTGTCAATGCCACTGAATGGCAGGTGGGAAGAAGAGATGGATAGACATTAAAGAAAGCACCTAAGGCTAACTATTACTTGACATGTTATCTAAGCCATTCCCATTCTCTTTCACCTCCCTGTGTTTGGAGTGGCTAAGATGGAGTTTGTCAGCCTCCCTTCCCTTGCTAACAGTTTGAGCCAAGAAGCTGGGCCAGTTTACTTTTGAATGGCTCTCCATTCAAATAAATGCATGTCTGAGGCAGTGAAAACTCAGGATCACCTCTTAAATGCAGATGCCACCATCTCAAGTCATCTGGCTTGCTCTGAACTTAGTACATCTACTGGAAGACAAAGCCAGGAAGCTTGGATTTAACAGGGAGGAATATGGACCTTGAGCTGCCACTAGATACATGTAAAACATTATTCAAGAGTCTGCAGTTAGTATCTAACATTCACTGAAAACTAATGGAATTATGGGCTCGTAAGTAACTGCATGATAGAATGTTTTAAGTCTTCTGATTTTCAATGTCTAAAATGGAGAGACAAATTCCTCCCAAGTGTAATGGGTACAGGTCCTGTCGATTTCGGCTTTTGGGAGATTATAGTTATGAAAGTCCTCTGTGCAAACTTTGTAAAGAAGTAAAAGACTTTGCAGAGACACAGCAGGAAGCATTACAAATCAAAGGATACATTCTGCAAAGCTGTTTGCTCATGAGTCATTGCATGAACAGAGTCCAGGGCCCAGAGGAAATGAGAGGGTCTTACTGCAAGCAATACACCATTGAGTGTGCTTGTATATATGTGCAAAATTGAATCTTAGCTTCAGAACCATCACAAAGATTAGAAATGGCTGTGGCAAGAATTTAACTCAGTTCTGTCAGATACAAGCCTGTTATTTTCATCCTGAGACACTGAACTCTACTGTTCCCTGTGCAACTCAATTCTGAGCTCAAGAGCTTGACATTCTGAGCTATTCATTGTTGATGTTATTTACTCCTAAAAATCACTGTCTGAGAATGCAGGGAAATGCATTAAAAAGTGCAACGCAATGGAAGCATTGCTTCCAAACTCAGGCTCAAACTCAGATCTGTGCCAGGAAAGGGAAAGGTCCCAGCCCTGGGTACATTACAGATGTGCTCAGCAGTTATAGATGGAGACATAAACAGGTTTTTTTTCTTCATCTTATAGTGCCTGGTGCAAACCTTTTGACAAAATAGCAGCATAAAGTCTCTTGCCAAAGGGCACAGTGATAAATGTTTCAACTGAAATAAAATGTCCTAAGAGCAGTTTTCTGCTGAGTCATTCAGTGTCCACTTGAGGGCTTAGAGAAATTAGAAGAACTTATATGAAAACAGCTGTGCTCGCTATCTTTGCAACTTTCAAATTGGGGTCCCCTGAAACAGGTCTTTTCTCAATGTCTGTCTTTTCATATTTATTTGCAGTGCGGTTTATGGATGAAAAAGAGAAGGGAAAAAAAAAAAAAAGAAAAAAAAGAAAAAAAAGATGGTGCCTTCCTACATTCCCCCTCATAGATACCATCTGGATTGCAGACAACTCACCCAAATAGAATATGAAGCTTGGCAGGAAAAAAAAAAGCCCATTGTGTGTCTTTCCAAATTGATATTTCAGTATCTCTGTTTTGCACCAACTGAAACAAGCCCAAATTCTCTAGTAGAGAGTGTGTGCTAACATGGCCTCTATTTTATTAAGAACGAACAAACAACAACAACAACAAAAAAGCATGGCAGTCACATAGCTGTAATGGCCAAGATATAAAATGTCAGTTTTATTTATGGCAAGTAGCTGGGTAGAAAATATGTCCTGGCATCGCTCAAGATTTCAAGAACTTTGTTTTCCTTTTTCTCTTGCTGCATGAAATAATGCTGTGTTCTTAACAAACAAATAAAAAAAAAAACAACAAAGAAGACAGCCCTCTCCAATGAGAAAGACTATTCTCTCCACAGAACCAGAATGAGTGGGCCTGTGAGAGATATAGGGACATGAATGTCAAACTGGGTGCAACAGGAACTCAAACCTGTGCTTTCTGCCTACTTGTTCACATGACAATCACTGGGGAGTTACAGTTTTCTGCTCTGTTTCTCACCAAAAGTTCCATGCTGGAACAACGAGACTTCACACTAAGACCAATGAACAACAACATCAGGCTTTGTGCTACTGGTATCAGAGTGTAACAGGGCTGTAGCTGCTGACTTGTGCTTGGATGAGCCTATGCAAATGCCATTAAGTCATTAAGAGCTGCTTGAACCAGCTTCCTACAGAGCTCCAATTAAAATTATCCAATCTAATCAATGATCCTGCGGTTTACTTTTGTATATGGTATCTCACTTTCACCCAGGAACCCTCCCTAAGGGGTCACCATGCCTCTGAATGCAGAGCAAGAATGCCATCCTGGCACACTCCTCTTATCTGGATGTGAAAAGTGACATCAGCTTGAGCTCTGCCTCTCTTAGCGCTGGCAAATTAGACAAGCCAGGTTCTGTAAACACCTTTTTTTTTTTTTTTTTTTTTTGTGTGTGTGTGTGTGTGTGTGTGTGTGTGTGTGTGCTTCAAGGAGGCTTTATCAGTCCAAAAAGAGCCGAGTATGGATTTCTAAAAGCAGGCTTAGATCTCCCAGCCAAGCACATGCCGAACCCTTAGTTCTTGCATCCTATGACAGCAGAATTATAAAAAGCAAGGCAGAGCCTGCTACTTGTTAGCTGCTGGCATCCCAGGGTTTCCTTTTCCATGCCAGCAGAATTTTGGCTCAGGTACCAGAAAATGGATTCTCAAAATCTGTACCTGTACAACGTAGACTATGTGCACATCTCTGGGCTGGTTGGTCAGGGAGGTCAACACAACTTTGTTAGCAGAAGTGACATGGCTCAGTGGGTGTGGCATGGTTTACTGGGCCTAGTGGTGATGGGTTGGTGGTTGGACTAGATGATCTTAGTAGTCTTTTCCAACGTTTGTGATTCCTTGACTGATACAGAAGTCTTGGTCATAGGCCTTGGGAAATTGTGCAATAACCATGCAGGAGGTATTAGGATTGACAAAGACAGCGTGAGTGGGTCTCCCCTTAGGGCGGGAAGATGAGCTAGAGGATTTCTTGGAGTTTCAGTTTGCAGAAGTCTTTTATTAATGCAAGACCTGGATCTAGGGAACGAAGACCTTACATAATCCAACCACTGAAAGCTGAGTAACAAATTGAGGGCAGAAATAAATGGCACATTTTTTTTTAGCACTGGAACAATTTATCTAGGAATGGTCTGGGTTCTGTTTTACTTGATGCCTAAGACAAGATTAGATAGCATGTTGATAGTCATGAGTACTCAACAGAGCAATATGGACAAAGATATATGAGGTCTCCTGCTCTCCTTATGTGTTTTTGGGTTTCATTTTTATCTTCAAATAGATTATTGGCCCAAATTAGTTCTTGCTTAAAAGGGGACTTTGAAGAGATTGTAGTAGAAAGGCAGTACATTAGATAGCTCATGGAAGCAAAATTTGCCTTTACTACAGAGCACAAAAGCACAGAAAATTTGGCTGTGAAGAAAACGTTCCCCTTACCAATTTCTCTCTCAAAAGCAGGACTCTGCCTGTCACTTTTAAAGTGATGGACATAAAGGGGCAAGGGTGTTCTTCAAGATCCAGAATGAAGGCATTCCCTACAAGGCTTCAGTAATTATCTCAAACAGTGAGATCGCTTAGCATAACAACAACAACACAACCAAATGCCCACATCTCAACCACAGCTGATGTGTAACACGAATGGCTGGAATATTTACAAGGACTGAATTTATACTGCAGTCTTTCCAGTTGCTTTCCTTGGTATTGCAGTCCCATTTACTATGGTGAATGAATGTCATTTACCATGGTAAATGACTGAGAAGAATTTGTTAGGTCATAAAAATAATGGCTGTACGTATTATGTGTGGTGAATGGTTGGGGAGGAGCTAGCACACTCTGATGTTACCCCACCAAATATCATATCCCAACCATGAGGACTGATTCAAAGTAATTACAGGCTAATTCTATGTATCTGTACAGTGTTTAAGTATGGAATATAAGTTCAGTGGTAGTGTGCAGGAATCTATCTTGCTAGATGGCACAAGTCACTTTCCTGTCTATGTAATTTGAGCTTTGCTGGGCCAGTAGAAACTCTAAATTACACCATGTCTATCTTGAGCAAGTGATGAAATTTCTCTGATTATGCTGCAGTCAGAATTGATCCTAATAAGCAAAGGGCAAAAAATAATTTTAGGATTACTTGGTGTGCACCCACTTTTGGGAGCATATTAAACCAAATTGCAAGATATCTAGGTTAAATTGTTGCTGTCAGTTTTGTAGAGTCATCAAAGGTAAAGTCTCTTAACTCCTAAATGGAGTTTTCCTCAAGAAGTTGTTCTGCAGCTTGCAAAGGGCCAGGCTAGGTGCAATCTGCAGAACAGGCCACAGTAAAGCAACCTTTGGTTTCTGGAGGTAAAAAATGCCTTTATATATTCAGTTTTGGTACTGAGAGCAAAGGTTTTCTGTGTTGTTTCAGATGAAGAACTGCCATAGTTTGAAGACTTTTTTTCTCCCTCTTAGGTCTTGGTTCTGCAAAATACTTCAGCATGTGGTTAATTGTAATCACTTAAGTCATCCCGTTCAAGTCAGAGCGTAAACTCTTTGCTGAATTGTGTTTAAAGTGGGAAATTGAGTGCTTGAATTTTCAAAAGTCCCTAATTGCAATTAGCTATGCCAAGAGTAGTTTTTCATTTTATTTCTGTATTTGGTAGACATTTTGCATTTGGAAAAAAATGGTGTATGTGCTGTTCTATATACAAAACTCCTTCTGACTTCATGATGTGTGACTACAATGCAGGGTTTTGCTGTAGCATAGTTTGCTCTGGAATCTATTCCAAACCTCCAAAATAGAAGCAAAAGTTATCTGAAAATCCCAATCTGCTTTCTGGGAGCCTTAGGTCTCAGACTTATAATTAAGATACCGTGGCTTAACAAGTTACCAAGCATCCGTTAAACTGAGGTAATTGTCTGGATGCAAGCCTTACAGCTAAAGCTTAGCCTAAATGCTGAGTCAATTTATCCCTGGGCAAATGCAGAATAATGTAATTTAACACCTCAGAATAAGCTAAAATGAATCACTGTGTGTTTGCCATGGGCAAAGAGAAGGAGTTTGCCACTTCTGAGGAGAGATAGGGTTGCTCCCAACCCTGATCACTTGGTGAGAGGTGTGAGCCCTTTCACATGGCTGGGAATGGGTAATAATTGGTGCTTGGCAGTTCTCTTACATTCTACAAGTGTTTAATGGTTTACTGATGGAAGGAGATAGTTCAAACCCACTACACGACTAAAATGACCACTTGAAGACACATAAGGATGCAGATGGTCCTCAGAGCACTTCTAGAGGAAGTGTTCTAGTGCTCAAGTCTGAGTGTGCAGTGGCAGCTCATCGAGCTAGCTCTTGAATCTGTACAACCTTTGGAAGACATCACCTTACTTATAAAACAGTGTCTCAGCAGAGAATTAGGGCCAAGACTGGGCTACAAGGGTGAACTCATCTTTCCCTTTAAACCAGAGGCATTTAAAGGAAGCATTTCCTTCAAAGCGTGGGTAAAGCACTCCGACATGGTGCGTTGGGGGGAGCTATTCCACTGGGAATTTGGCAAGTTCAAGTATGCACAATCATCTCTTAGGCCTCTGGGGTTTGAATTTGATGGGGGTGAGAGGCAGATGTATGCAGATTCGTGAGTAATGAGGTCAGGAACCAAAGTGATTCCTGCCAGATACCTTTGCCTGGCAATTTTATTCCTGCTGTGTAAGCATCCAGGAGAACTTTTGTAAGATATTTATTGGGAATCATTAGGTTTGATTTACAGATCATGATAACTGAACACATGATACTGGGAGTAGCATAATAGTCTTTATATACTACTTTGCTACTAAAATGGGAAGGGTAATTGTCCAGTGTGGTTCAATGACAGACACAGAGAATCTTTTAAACTATCATTTTCTTAAAGAGAAGGGACCAATATGAATAAGCATAGCATCAAATGAACCCCATTGAAGTTAAAGATGTGTTTAATGATGGGAATGTGCCATGTTCTTTAAGTCTCTGAGAAGACGGCTGACAAACAGAGCATGATATTCAGACTTCTCTTTCCAATGGTTAAAAGGTTAAAATGTTAAAAGTGAGTTTAGCTTGAGCCTTGAGAGTCTGAAAATACTAACACAGCTGCTGGTGATGAAGTGGAGACTGGGGCAGGAATTTGCAGAGGTCTTTCCCAGTCAAAGCGAGTCAAAGTGGAATTAAATGAATGTGATTTTTTTCCCCCCTGGCCATGGTTTTCTGCTTATGAAGGGATATTCAGTGGCTCAGATGAAACACATAAGATGGGGAATAAATGTCAAGGCAGAAGTTCTGTATTTCCCAGTGCAAGTTTGGAAATTCCAGACCAAATGGGAGACAGAATTTAAGGCTGCTCTGAAAAAATGGATGCATGAAGAGCAACATTGACCTGTCCTGAGAAACAATCTTTGGCTTGGTATCAAAAAGTTCTTAGTTGAAGTGCAGTATTTTTTTATAGGCATCACACTCCAAAAAGAGGACAAAGCCTTTGATGACATCCAGAGGAAAAAGAAAAGACTGATCAATGATCTATACATATAAATTGTTCCTAGGGTCTATGGAGAGCAAGAAGAGAAACTGCAGGCATAGATAGGCAATGTCAACTTTGCACTGGGCAAATAGCAGTGACAGTGAAGATCTTAACTGCCAGCCTGGTAAGCTGAGGTGCTTCTATTGTTGAGGTCTGTGAGGACAGATTTGAATGTGAGGAGTGATACAGGCAAGGAGTGTGCACTGCAACAGCATTCACACGGGGAGCTGCTGACCACAAGTTACTGTTATGGAGTCATTCCCTCCTAGAACCCATTCCTGTAGCTGACACTGTTGTACCATGTAGAGTGGGCTAATGGGCAGTTTTGTTGTTTAAGATGCACTGATACCATTCTTGGTCCTGAAGCCATGAATTTATTAGGAGGTGCCTCCAAGGATTTGTGCAGTGTGGTAACTTGACATCAGAACAAAGAAACAGCACTGCACACTAGAAGAAAAGCACCATTTTTCTCCCCTCCTTTTGCCAAGTTGGTATTTTCAAACTTAGTAATCTCAGCTTTCTGCTGTCAGAGGACTTTTCACAGTATCTGATTAATAAAACACTTTTTCATTTACTTTTTTCATTTACTCTTGTTTATATGACCTCCCTATTCATGTGATTTGTTGGAGGTGTCAGGGGTGACACATTTAAGCCACCCTCGGTGACAAATGCCTGCATATTTATAGGTCATTTTAAATCAGCTCCTGTCCTTGGGTGCTATATATTCAGCTGCACAACCACTTGCTTTGTGCATTCTGCAACTGTAAATCTCCTGGTGTCTGTGGATAATGTTTGTTTTTTTTTTTGTTGTTGCTCACATAAGGCCACTAATATCAACAAGTCTAGTTGTAGACACTCTGATGGAAACTACTCAAGGATGGGGACAGGAAGACATGGTAAAGTGTCCAAATTAACTCTCCTCTTCTGCTCAATGCTTACATCTGGAACAGAGTAACTGTAGATGCTCTGTGCATGTACTAGAGAGGTTCTTCCTAAAGGATACAAGGCTAACATAGACCAAACTTCGAAATGCTAATGTCGCTCCACAGTCTAGGAGAGGATCCCTATCAGATAACAGTCATAAGGTGGGAAGCAATTAAATGTGATACTTACTTATTCTCTCTGCAAGGAAAGACTTATACATTTCCGATTCTGTTCTTAGTGATAATAGGAATGATCTCTCCAAATTAAAGTCACAGCTTAACTCCAGGATACCCTGTAACAGGCACTGGATGGCTAGATATGACAAACCACATCTACGTTGTTTTTGAGTGTCCTGGTGTTAAGCTATGACAGTAACGTTCAGTTTGACCACCCAAAAGGAAAAGACAGCTCAGGTTCAGAAAGCAAAGCAGTTGTTCAGTCTCCCATCTGCAGGGTTCCTTTAGAGAAAAATGAGTGGTTATATCTTTCAAGAGGCATAATAAAAATGTGTTTTATTTTCTATCCTATGGGATGCCATGGGGAGATAATCATAAAAGTTTGTGGATCATTCAGTTTATGGCTATGATGGAAAACATATTAAAAGTTCCCCGTGAGATGATAACACACACTGGGGTCTCCAGCCCCCTCTCTTCCCTGCTGTCAGTCTCTGGTGATGAGTTCAGGTGCAGCAGGCACGGCAGAAAAAGTTGTGTGACAGCAGGTTTAATATCAGTTGGGGACTAAGATGGGGCCAAAGCCCCTAGAGGTGATTTAAAGCAGGTGGGGTTGAACCTGTCATGAGTGTTTCATAATGCTGTGTTATTCTTAATGTATGATTACACTAGTCCCTGTGGATCATCCCTGGATTTACAGTGTTTGCATAAATGCTTGGCTGTAAATTAGAAGATGTTTTTGAGTGGTGCTTCACTAGCTGGAAGCCATAGATTTTGAGTCCCTGCTGAGCCATCAACCACCCTAGGGAAGATGAGCCAAGAAGAACTTGACTTCTGGGCTCAGCAGCCGTGGTGAAACATTGCAGGCTTGTCAACATTTCTGTAAGACGTGATGTCTATTTTGCCTGTTAGTTGTGTGCTGTGCTTGGACAGGGAGAAGGAAGGCAGGAGGCATTTAGTTTTCCAGCTACCTGTTTCTGTGGTTAAATGGACAGCCTGACTGAGAGTGGATGGTGTCTGAATTTGTATCTTTGAACCCAGAGTTGAATCTCTTGACAGTTGCAGGAAGCCCATTTCCAGGGAGCACCATTTCAGGTGTGTTGCAGGTCCTGCAGGGTATTGTGGCAGCGGGTACTGGGTGTGATGCTAATTGAATCTGTTTCTCAGGGTACAGAAACTAACACCTATCTGTGCTGTCCTAATCATCTACTGAGCCTCAGGCAGACCTTTGAGCTATTTGTTCAGCTGGGGCAAGTTTTCCTTCTTAATCTTTTCAGCTTGGCAGGAGCACTGCTGAGCACACAAGGAAGCTCATCAGCTGCTGGCTGGATGTTTGGACAAGGGGATAACTCCTGCTGAGGCTGGTGAGCTCCAGTCCTGTCTAATTTACATTGTTATTTATTCTGCAAGCATTCCTGTGCTTCCTGAGTACAAGCTGGCTTTTCAGCACGTTTACAGCCACGCTCCCACAGAGAGCTCGGCAGTGACAGACAACTACACACAGAAGCAACAATCCTCTTGCATTCAGGAGGACCAGTGCGCGGAGGCCAGCAGGAAAAGGCCACCCCGTTGTCCATTTGCTTCAAGTTCTGGGGCACTACATTTTGTTCAGACTGCAGTAGTTTTCAAAGCCGCAGTTTTCCAGCTATGACATATTTCCCAAACAACCCTGGAGACAAGGAATGGATTTGCTCCTCATCTTCTAGATGCGACTGAGGTGGCTTTGTCAAGGGCCTGTCGATGACAAAAACATGCACAGCATCTGTGTGCAGAGCATGGTGAATTCTCAACAGGAGAATTCCAGGAGGTCATCTGTGGGGACTGACAGCATGGCCCAAGCATACGCTGCTTATAGAGTGGCATGCAGCCAAAGCTTTAGTCTTTGAGCAAGGAAGCCTCATCTTGCTAGAGCTGATGTCACATGTGAGGTTTAATGAAGCTGTAAGGAGCATAAGGATGTTATACTAACAGCTGCTCCTTGGTGCCAGAGGGAACTATCCCCACCACTGGAAACAGATCTCACAAATATGCAGGAAGAGACAGAAATCCTTCACAGCTTGAGCTGAAGGGACCTGCAGGAATGTTACTTGGGGCTGAAAGAAAGGAGAAAGGAACAGCTGCTCTATTACTCCCAATGGCTCTCCATATATTCTTGGTGCTAGTTTCAGCCAGACCATGCTACTGGGAATTCATACCCATGTGCACTGCAGTTGAGATTGGGCACCTTGGATCAACTCCTAATCTGTATTCCAAATCTCAGTGAGATACCTCTCAGTTTCCCCTGTGCATGGTGAAATGAATATCCTCCACTCAAAGAAGTGTTCTGTAGAAAAATCCATTTGCTTTCTCAAAGTACTTGAAACTCTTCAGTGCTATGTGGTCATCTGAATGCCTCTTTATAGCAAGATATTCTCCTATAGAAATGAGCAAGAGAAAAACATCACCACAGGTTCCTTCAGCCAGTAAAATACATTCTAGAAAGTGTGGCACTGATTTAAACTTGTGCTTACTTTTACTCACTGCCATTCTCTCCTCTCAGAATGCTGCGAAACGGAGATGTTCCTCAAGGTGATCACAACCCGTTGTCTCTAGGAATAGCAAACAAAACTTTGGGCAGCACAGAATGTCTGCTGGGATAAGGTCAAACCTTAACAGGGGGAAGCTACTTTGGTGTCTTCTTTGGCAACCAGCTGGATCTATCTGAAAATATTTCCTGAACCATTAAGAATTGTTAGATGAAATGTCACAGGATGGACACAACCTGCTGTAAAAAAAAAAAAGAAAAAGAATGGACCAAAGGCTCTCTCTTGCAACAGCAGCTGCCAGTGTGGGCTTGCTGCTCCATACCGATTGTCTCCTGCACTAGATCTGCTGGACACGTAGTGCTCGTGATGGGCTTAAGCCTCAGATCAGGAACTGCTGATCTCCATAGAGTGTCACCTGGGAGGTGATGAGCACAGACAAAGGCACCTCTTTAATTTTTATAGTGCTGCTAAGCCCTCACTTTTGTAAGGTTGGATTTAGCACAGAGCCTATGGCTGCCTGATGATGTGTGAAAGGGATGTCGGAGTGGAACTGACCTTAGAGCTGATGACAAGTTGTACTGGCAAAAGCTGATGTAACTGAGTGAGGGCTGAAGCCTTGTAGCAGAAAAACCAAGGCAGGCTTGGACCAGGGTGCAGAAAGCATGCACAAATATGCAATATGGCGACTACTTACTGATACAAACACATCAGCAAACACCATGACAGAGGGGTGATTAGGGAATGGATGGCTCAGGGAGAGCATCGTCTTAGAAGAAGCAAAACCAAACAAGGTATGGGACTGTGAAAACCAAGCTGAGCTCCCACATGGGCTGTCATTATATTGCACTCCTATTTTAAGATGCATTTACAGCAAGAATTGCACTTTTTGCCTTCCTCCCCTTTTTCTTATGGAAGTACTTGTTTTCCTTTACCTGGGAGTAGAGGAACCTACTCCATAAATCTTTATGGCTCTCCTGCTGTTTTATATCACTGTATAACTGCAGTGCCCTGATTTGTCCCCGCCTTCCCTAAGGAAAATTCCCCCATTCAGATTTCTTTTCAAAATGACCCAAGCACTTTTGGGAAGCGAGGATAATGATGCTTCTTGTATCATTCCTGTATTCTGGGCAAGGATTTTCATGTCATTTAGAGAATTCATTTGTGTAGTTAGACATACATGTGCATAGGTCCACACAGCCTTTTGCAAGCAGGCAGGACATTCTTTGCCCATACTGCAGTCTGGTCCACCAGCCATGGAAATGCAATCACAAGGTGCTGAGTGACAACTAATATACCCTACTCCTCAAAAGCACTTATTAGCTAGGCTCAGCAATGCACTGAAATGACTGCACTATTTGCCACATGGAGCTGTCTTGTCTGGGGTCAGTTCAGAACACAATATTTCATGAGGACAGGCCTGACACTTCATCCCATAGAGTACTGACTTCTTTTAATGAGGTTTATCAGCTTCAGATATAAAAAACAGAATCACAGGAACAGAAAAATCCCCGCAGACCACCAGCCTGGAGATCATAGCTGACGAACATTTGTGTGAGGACTAGCAAGACCCCAAAATGAAGTGAACGAGACTGATGTTGACAGTTTATTACAGTCTTGGCTGGATTAGTGAGCACATACATGCTTTTTTTTTAGTTTTTTCTTTTTTTTTTTTTTTTTCCTTTGGTAAGGCATTGTATTTTAAGCCAAGATCTGCTGTAATTTATGTATTACTTTAAATTTGAACTAGAGCTCATTGGTATGTTTTCAAAATAAGGCAGTTTCACAGAAGTGTAGTGTTCTGGAGCCAAAGCATGTCACAGAGACATGTATGTCTCTGAACTACTACCCTGAGTCAGGGTGAGCTGAGCCAGCATTAGTCTGCAGGGGTAAATCCACCTACCCCACATTTCTCTTATTCCCTCTCCTGCTCTTATAGAAGCCGTGGCATATGTGTGGTCTTATGACGAATGGGGCCAGGAAACTGATCTGGCTGAAAATGAGTGAATGCCTAAAAGCAGTTCAGTTTCATCTGGTTGAGTTTCCCAGTCTTAATTATCCTGCATGCTGGGGCAGGATCAGTAGCACATCTTGCATTGGTTGACTGACGTGGAACTAGGCTCAAGTTTTCACTAGGAGTGCTGAATAGATCCATGACGCTGTGGTCACGTGTGGTCACCATGAGAGAGAGATCATGACACAACTCTTTTGGAACCAAAAATAACCTGCTTAATAGCATTTTGTCCCTCAAAGATATTCTGAATTCTCTGTTGTAAATTTTTCCTTGCCATCTCTGAAGGGATATGGTTGGATTTCAAAGGATGGTGAGGGTAAACCATAGCTGATGTGTTTACTGTTGGTTTGGGAAGGAAGCAATCAGCTTTGCTCAACATTCCCATATGAAAAGCCTTTCATCTGTCAGCATTTTTCTCACACATTAGGACATTCTCTCCTGAAACTCCTAAGGTTTCAGGATCAGCATCCTTCTGCCATGACCCAAGCCTTCCATCCAGGCAGACAGGCAGCTGAGCCTTTAGCTGTGTCGCAAGGATTTTGTAGGCCCCGTGAAGCTCCCTAAGACCTTCCTCTGAGTTTCTGGCTGTGCTGAATTGTTCTGCCCTTTCCTAGGGAGTCAAAGAATGACTCCTTTAGTAACGATGAGGCCAAGCCCAAGGTGGCTGTCTGCAGAGCTGGAAGGAGAAAACAGGGCAACTGGAATCTATCTTACTCATTTTCTCAGCACAGACTGACCTCTTGAATCTCATGATGGAGAGGCTAAGTGCTGCATGGGGGTTCTGCCCTCCTATCCTCACCCCACCTTCATTTTTTCTAATTTTGCCCCCAGCTGCTGCCAAGTCACTCTTTCCTGTGGAAGGGGTTTTATTATTTCTTCTTGTTTGAACAGGATCTGGCTTCATCTCTGAGAAATTCATCAGGGAGTGTAGCTAGCACAAATGCCTGTAGGGCAGCGAATAAGACTAGTGTTCAGAGGTACTGTGGTTTGAGATGTATCTGACACAAGTTGTGCAAGCAAAACTGTTTTAAAATAAAGATTCAGAAACCCAATTGATTCAAAGCTTCTGACTTTCCTGAATTCCAATCCTGTTGTATAAGAAGGTGGTAAGGAGAATAAATAGCTCTGAAGACACAGTCCATAGGCTTGGGAAACCTCATTATGATTCTTGGTTTTATTCAGAACTTCCTTCCTGGCCTTTTCCAAGTGCTTTCATTCCTTCTGCGGAGCAGTGCTTATTGACAGACTCTCCTCAGTTTTGCTCAGATCCGGGCCTGAAAAGTGGAGAGTGTATGACTTACTTGAGATATCTGTTGGGTAATCTTAGATGACAGTGGTGTTTGGAGTGTGGAAAATGAACAGTAAAAAAGCAATTAATCCCAAAGACATACATCCAGAATGGAAAACCTGAACCCAAACATTCAGCTCTCACAAAATCATCACAATTGAGAGCAGCATGTGTTGTAATAGGACGCACTGGGGAGCCTGGCAAATGGCCAGTGAGTAATAAGGTCACTGAATTTTTAGTACATTACCCTGATTTTTGCTGAGGTTTCTCAGTGCTGTTGCTATGCAAATCATCCAAACTACAACACACAATGGACTGAAAAAAGCACACTGGGTGGCTAAAGTAATGTCTTAGTAGTCTCAAGCCACCATATGTGGTCAAATACATACCCAGAACTGCTGCTTGTCTCCCAACACAATTCACATGCACCCTTTTGAAGTTTAGCACCTAATGTAAAATGCTCAAATGGAACATGGACCATCATGCACCCAAGGTGGGTGTTGGAATAGGCTATGATTCATAGAATCACAGAATGGCTTGGGCTGGAAAGGCCCTCAAAGATCATCCAGTCCCAACCCCCTGCCTGGGCTGGTTGCCACCCACCAGATCAGGCTGCCCTGGACCCCATCCAACCTGGCCTTGAGCACCTCCAGAGATGGGGCATCCATAACTCCTTCCTTTCAGAAAGGAGTTTATTGTGGCGGGCATCCTGAAGAACAGGTTACATCCATTCTTCACAGAGAAAAGCAAAATGTCTCTAAAATAATGCACAGCAGATCTAAGCAATGCCTACCTTCCCCTCCAGAAAAAGAAAAATAACTGAATTTCATCTGAATGCTCATACCCACTGTGCTTTGGGGAAACTCTACCTCTGGCAGCACTGGGATGCTTGCCACACATCCTGTTCAGAATGGCCCTGATCCTGCCACAGGATCCTAGCATCATCAGGTCCTCTCTGTAACCGTGCACCTTCCCTTCCAGAAGGCTGCTTTGAATAGGCATGCTAGCTTACAGCTGTAAATGTTCCACTGCTTGTTTAGACTGCCACTGACCAGGAAGCATCTGCAATGATTTTGTATGGAGGAGGCTTGGCAGCAGTAAATTACCATCTGACCCGATGTTGTGGTTGCTTACTTTTTTCCTTCTTTTTTTTCTCTTGTTCCTCCAAGGAGATTTGGGATCCAGGACACGTTAAATATTATTTTGCTGACTTTAAATCGTTTTGCAATATTGTAGTCAACTCAAATGCCAGACTTATGCCTGTAAACTCTATTTTTAACCTTGACTTTGTCAGTGATGGATACTGTCATATCAAAGTATTTAAGGGTTTGTGGTAAAACTTCCTCAAACCAATTTTTGCTCAAATGAGAATAGTCTTACTGGAAGCCTATACAGATAGGAGCTATAAAAATTGAGTTTTAAATTGAATCAGGCTGCAGGAAGAAAACAATCCTTTTGTAACGCAGCCGCATAAAAGCAGGCTGTTTTTGGAACAGGAATGGGCTCTGTTAATTGCATGCACATCAAACCAGCTTAACTCTAACCCAATCCCGAAAGGATCCTGTGGTTCAAAGCTCCTGTTCTTCAGTACTTTTGCAAAATGGTGCTTTTTGGCTGTATTACTATAGCATAACAACCAGTTGTCAGCTGAGTTATTTGCCTTCTTAGTCCTTCAGAGAAGGATGCAAACCATGCTTTGAGCACCTTTGTGGCACGGGCCTGGGAATTACAAAAAGGGAGGCTCACTCCAAGCAAGTGGCTGGCTGAGATTGCCTGTGGGCAAAGCCAGCACTGGAGAACCAATGTGGCTCATGTTGTATGGCTGGTCAGCAGCAGGCAGGCTCAGAGCCAGCCACGTGGGACTGCGTGTATAAGCCATGCTGCAGATCCAGGAGCACCTGCTTTTAAATTGAGGCAATTTACTCCTTGTTTCTAGGCATACAGTGTAGTCTGCATGAAGTCATCAAGCTATCATCTTCTGTAACAAGATAGAAAACTGCCTACCAAGTAAGGAGTCATGGAACGCTCTCATATCTTCAGTATGGCAAGTCCAGTAACTTCTCACAGGAGCTCAGGTCCGCTCTCCAGGAATCAGCTACCAGAAATATGATGCTACATGAAATGCCTGAGCTGTCACTGTAGGAGAGTAAAGATAACAACTGTGGTTTGAGCCGGCTGCAGTTTTAGACACAGGCTAGAAGACTGGAGAGTTGGATGTTATTCACCTCCAGGATATATTGCTGGGAAAGTTGTCTCTAGTGGTTTCTTTATTTTTTTGTTTGCTTGTTGATTTATCTTTTGGCCCTTATAAAATACAAACTGTGGTATTAGAAAGTTGAGGAAGAACAGTTTTTACCTGAGAACCCAAAAGAACAATGTGAAATTTGATGGATACTCTTTGCCTTGCCTGAAAAATAGATCTTTTCAGGGTAGATCTAGATATCTACACAACAACAAAGAATGTAACTGAATCTCTCATGATTACTACAAAGCTGGTAGAAGTGTGAGACGTAAAGATGAGAAACTGCATTTGAATGTCACATCAATTTATAACTTACTTAAAGTGCATAAGCCTGCCAGAATATCCTCGCTGGACAAAAGGATACTATGACTAGATCCTTATTGCTGACGTTATAAAATAGAAGGCCAAATAAATAAAAAGGTGCTGAGATCACGAGTAATAGCCTGAAATATCTCTGAAGAGCATGTTCATTTCCTCAGGTTTTCATTCAGACAGGCAGATGATGGGTTGAAGTCTGGTTCAGCTTTTCTTGGTGCTGATGGGACTGCAAATAGTCCATCTTGGTATCATACATAACTTCCCATTCCATGTAAGGTGTAGGCAGCTGTCAGTTTTGCATTGCCCTCTCTTCTGTTTTGGTTACATATACACTGCTGCTGAACAGCCAAGTGAGCGACCAGGAAGACAATGTCCTTCATACTTGGCTTACTTATGAGCAGGCTTCATATTGCATCCATTTCTACCTTCCAGCTTTCTAGATTGCTTCATAGACTTAGAAGATTTTCATGTGGAATGATGCACAGTCTAAAATACACTAGGTCTTGTCTTATCTGCTGGAAAGAGGCTCTAGTCCTCCAATGTACACGTTGTTTTAGAATGGGACTCTAGCTGAGAGTTTGTAGGACAGATATAAAGTCCACTTCCCGAGAAACAAGCCCATTAGAAGAAATAGAGCAATTGAAGGGCTTGCCCTGAAAAATCCCATGTGTTCAAGCAAAGAGTATGCACATCCAACTCAGTATGCCATAGCACACATTTGTGCTTGCAAACTGTGCTTACGCAAGAAAGTGCTTAAAACCTGGCCCAGGTCAAGTCTCAACTGGAAGGAATTTACTGAAATGATCCATCTGGAGGTGTTCAACCACCAGACTCTACTTCTGGGATATAAGTGTTCTTGGCTTTGGGCACAAATTCCCAGGCAAGCCTAATGGTGCACAGCTGCATCTCACCCCCATGAGAAGTCTCATGTCTCACATCTGGATGCCAGTGTGTCAGATATACCACCTTGCAAGCTGGTGGTGGTAGGTACATCTTTCCCGTGTTTTCCCTCACTCTTCAGTGACCTCAGGGCTCTCTCTAATGATGCTATTCTTAAGCTACATATGACACAATAGTGGCATTTTCATATAGTTACACAATGATGTGTCCTCTTTCTGACCAACAAGATTCCTTACACCAATCCTTTCTCCTGCTCACACAAGGTCATAGTTTTCTTCATTGGCTTTGGGTTCACCAAGTGGTGCTAAATCAGCTTTTGGGACCATTCACATGTCTGGTTTAGAGTCTGGATTCCCATCAGTAAAACTGGGTCACATCCTGCATGACAGCCATGTTTTATTTCTCATACCAGCACCAGATGCCTCATAAACTGGACAGTCTGTGTACATGCTGAACTTCCTCTTTTCTTTAACCTCACCACAATTCCATCAGCACTAAATGGGCTGAAGCATTCCTGTGAAGTGACCAATTAAACCACGTTAATTATTTAAAAATAAAAATAGACAGGGTGTATTTTTTCCCCTTTGTGTCCTCTGAACCAAGTGCCAGAAGGAATCTCCACCCCTCAGATGAAGATTTATTCTTTGAAAAAGCTTAAATTAGAAAAAAAAAAAAAAAGTGAATGACAAAAGTAAGCTCTTTTCTTTTTCTTTCCAACTAGTATTGCCTTTGATTACATTGGAAATCACTCTGTTGTTATAATTTTAGTTGGAGGTGATGATAGTCTGAGAGATAAAATTTGTTTGCATGGTCTCTGATTGTAGAATGCAACGGTCTTTATTGTAAATCTCCCTTAGAATCCTGGTTTGAAATACTTTTATTTCTACAGGGATGGGAAAAGCAATCTACAGAGGCACGCCTTTAATTGCTCTTACTTAGCAAATAAGGGAGTTTGAGAAGGAGTTCTTTCTTTCTCTTGTTAAACAAATTGCAAAAAATTCTGGTAAGGAAAGGGACCGGTGAACATTGCTGAGGGAACCAGCAATGCATTTGACAGGAATGGATATTCTCTTCTATAGGACAGTGTACTCATTAGAGCAAATACCTAGGAATACATGGAATCTGGGAATTCAGTCTTTATTCTCTAAATTCAGTGGTGTATTGCATATCTTGTTACATTCTTTCGGGTCAGTTGAAGAGTGTCAGTAGAATCACATGGATCAATCTGGACGGTGGGTATATTCATTTCTAAACCTCTCAGAGAATGGGATTGTTTAGGCTGTGCAACCAGAGGGACCAAAGAAGCAGACATAAGCAGAGTGCTTGAAATAGCCAGTGGAAACATACAAAGATCAAATAGCAGGAAACTGTTGACTAAATACCCTGTCATAAGAAAATGTTTCTTTTCCAGTTTTCTTCACCCAAATGGTACCAGTGTCTTTGAGATCTTGAAGTATATGCTATTTATAAGGTATACTCTTCCATGATCTTACATCTCAGCCTTCCTGATATAAATTCACAGAAGTTTGGATCTGATACCGTAAAGCTGTATGCAAAATGCCTTGCAATATAGGCACCCAGGAAGATACATCTGAGCTGTAAGACTTTCAGATGATGAGTTTCAGCTTCCATGGGCCCAGATTGAAGGGAGATAAGATTCATGACTGAGCCTCAAAGGTTGTTCGGAACACAAGGAGTTGGACAGGGAACTGGCAAAACCCATGAGGTATAAACTAAACCTGTGCAATACGTAACACGCAGAAGAAGTCTCATCTGGGCCAGTCAGAAAATTCTAGATGTACTACATTTGTCTCGCAGCTACAAACACTCCTCTTGCTTTCTCTCGCCACCACAATAACTGAATAGAAGGAGGATACATTCTCTTTCCTCCCTGAGCAAGAGCCAATGGAAAACAAAAGAGCTCATTCAGCGCACTTCTCTAGCAGGAAGCATCAAGAGAAAGGAGCAAGTTGCAGACAACAGCAGCCTGTGTCAAACAGAACTGCTCCTGATGAGCAAATGCTGTAAGATTTACTGGAAGACATCAACTGCTTTTATGCGCTCGCATTCTCCCTGTACATTTTCTTTCCCTCATCTGGCCACAGAGATCTCATTCCATCATCTTTAATTAATTCCCTTTGCTTTTCACCTCTCCCTGAGCTCGGTGCTGGGAATTTGCTACACCGGGCTCATTCTATTAGTCTATTTTTGTTATTCCCAAGCTCTCCCCATGTTAGTGTGGGATGTTCTCTAAGTTATGATGCTTACAGCCAATTGCTACTCTTTTATACAAGTCCCAGAGCTGTCTGCATTCACTCTGAATATGAGTGCTCAAGTTTTTTTGGGGAAGAGAAGAAAAACTCTGGTTCATTTTTCTTTCTGTCCTTGTTGCAGGACAAATGTTTAGCTGCCTTCCTGTTAGCGGTATTCAGATAACCCTCAGAGAGTAGGTTTTCAGCACAGACAAGGGGGTGAAGATGAGAGTACATATGTAAAGCTCTCCAGATTCCTATTAGCAGAATTGTAAGACTAATTCTCTGTGGTCTTCCCCAAAAGCTTGGTTCTGAATATTTATTTTTCTTAAAAGAAAAAAGAAAAAAAAAAAAAAAAGGAAAAAAATCATTATTAATTTGGCTCTTAATTTGCCAGTTCTGTTTCACAAATGTTGACCTGTTCCTTCATGAGTTCTTCAATAGTGTAGGCAGATTGAAATTTTACCCTCCCTGACCTACTTGGGAATTGCAGTCTTGTTTCTATTTGTTTCTATTCCTGCTTCATCATCAAGTTTACCAGAGGTCTTAGAGAATACTGCAAACTGGCCATGGATACAGAGGAATGCAGTGAATAAGCAATTGCCCCAAGTTCCCGCATTGTCAACCTGTGCTTGGAGCTTATGGGTATCCCCCAAGTACCAGTGCTCACATGCGCTATTCTAGTTGAGTTGACCTGAAGACTACTTTTTCAGTGAAAATTCATGGAAAAACACACTTCTGGATGCAGTCATAGGATAATGTAGAAGATGACTGCGTGAGGACATGGTGTGATGTGACAAAATGTAAATTGGTTTGCATTCCTGAAGTTACTGGCTGGGTGAACATCTCACCATGGATGTGTGTGCTTTTTGGTTAAGCTACATTTGCATAGCTTTCTTGGTCTTCTTTTGAACCAATATTCCTGAAGCCTAGGATGCAGAAAAGGCTTTATCCCAAAGTACTAACATATACTATGTGAAGATACACAGTATAGATGTTATTCCTTGGGAAAGCTGCAGCTGGAGTCTGTTAGAGCAACAGCATGAAGGTGCCTCATTAAATCGTTGTTGTTCTGCAAATATTTTATCCTCCTGTAAAAGTTAGAGCTCTGATCAACAGTGTTGGGATGTGTGGGATACATGGTATTTTTACCTTCCTCAAAACAGGCAAAAGTGAGAGCTGATCAAATTTCTGACTCGCTTTCTTTGGTGAGACCATTTGTATCTCTGTCAATCTAGCCAATCAATCTTCAGATTAACTTTGTTTACTCCATATTAATTAGTCTCTTCTCTTAGGTGTCCTTACTCTTACTACATTCTTCCAGGTCAGTTGAAGAGTGACAGGAGAACCACCATTCCAGATGGTGGGTATATTAATTTCTAAACCTCTCAGAGAGTGGGATTGTTTAGGCTGTGCATCCAAAAGGAACCAAAGAAGCAGGTGTAAGTACAGCTCTTGAAACGGCCACATACAAAAGTTACAGAGCAGGAAACTGTTGAGTAAATACCTTGTCATAAGAAACCATTGCTCTTCCAACCTTTTTCCTCCACATTTCTTTGAAAGAAAACATCACTGTAAAATACAACAAATCCAGCCATTCAATGACAGCAGATTTCTCAGGTTGATAATGGAATCTCTGATCAAATCTAGATGTTTTCAGTTCAGAGAAGCTACTAGTAAAGAGAATATGTGTCTGTAAATGAATGTGACCAGGTCTCAGATTAAGAAAATGAAGTTTTGGGGTCTTACACTTCATTTATAGTTATCAATAGTTGAATCTTCACAGGGGTAATGGCTCCCTCCCCAGCTGATCTCTTTGCTATTTTAGTCAGCTGACTCTTTTCCAAGGAGGAGAGATTGTTTTTGTTTGTTTGTTCAGGGGAGGGAGGAAAGAGAGAGCAAAAAAACACAAAAATCCCAACTAAATGAACCAAAACCACTACAAAAGGCTTAGTTTATCCTGTGGTGCGACATGCAAAATTTCTGAAGTCTCAGAAAATTTCACAGGATGAGAAAACCATTATCTGCAGAGGTTTATTTGCAAAGAGATGTTCAAGAAGAATCTGAACTAGCTTTTTTTGAACAGATTACTTAACTCAAAATAACTTTGACGAGTCCATTTGTTCCCATGGTTATTAAAATACCGTCTTACAGGCAGTTTTTGTAACATTTAACTCATCAAGTTCAGTTCCAAAGTGAATTAAGGTAAATCAGATGGAAGCCATATTTGTTCCAAATGAGATAGGCTGTCTGATGGTTCAGTGTAGTTTAACAATGAGCTTTAAATTCACTGCCCTGGTAAATTAAGATGAACCAAGCTGCATGTTCCTGTGTAGGCAAAACTGTTCCAGGAGCTTTTGACAGTCTACTAAAGTTCATCCTCATGCAATATCATTTCCTGCTTGCTTACACCCTGCAAGGAATGTAGTCTGAAGCCAGCACTAGTAAATTATCAAGTAGTTGGCAAGATCATGTCAGATTCTTGTTTGCAGCCATTGTTCTTCTTTGAGGGTAGATGGTGGCAACCCTTTTTGTATTTATTTCCTTTTTCTGATGATTTCTTGCTGGCTTTCTGGCATGCTATACAATTTGATGTCAGACTGCATTACCTTTATTCACATTTTCTTAGGGATATAAATAGATAGATAGATAGTGCTGGCTTTATTTAGACTATCTGCAGAACATGAGTCGTTATAGCTCAATAGCACGGAGCCATGGTCATCAACCAAAGTATTGTGTTCAGAAAGAACTTGAGCATCTGGGATTGGGAAAGGAAATTTTGAAAATGAAATACATCCTACAGCTGTGGGATACAAACCATTCTCACTAGTAAAAGTCTCCATAAACTATGGCTTTTGCATTTGAGGCTTCTTGCAATTATCTCAGAGCATCTGCCACTGGTCAGCATGGTCAGACAGACTAGGCCTTAGGATCAAGAGCTTTTTGGTGTGGGTGTGAGTTTCCTTTCAGTGCAAGCAGCATAATCAAGTGCATTAACATTCAATGTGTCACATCTTGGAGGGACAGTCCATTCGCAAAAGCACAGTTGAACTTAAATGGTTCCCTACAGGTCTGTATCACAAATCTTAGATGTACCTTCCTCCCACTATCAAGTCCAAAGGCAATCAGCTTAGTGCTCTGGCTTGCTAGCATAGAAGAATGTACATCACATTTATTCTCACAGCCTCTTCTTTAAGTTGTTCCAGCAACATTTCTGCTCCCCACAACTCCTCTCCCCTTCTTGAAAAGCAGATGGCTTTGTCAGATAGTAGCTCTTCTGAACCCACAGTATCAAATCGAAGTCATGTTTAACAGAAATTTGGTACCTGTCTGTATTAGCAGGCTCTGGATAAAGACATGTCTTCCATGTCTTGGTTTCTAATAGTCTTCCAATTCTCATCACATTTCAGTTTTTCCTCGGTACAGTGAACTTATTGATGACAGGGTAGAACTCAGGGTCAAAAAATTGGTCTGTTATTGGAATGGTATATGAAATATCCAGGAAAAATGCAGATATCTTTCAGAATTCAGACCTTTGTGTCCTAACCAGACGGTGGTCACAGAATGGACACACAACCTCACCTTCAGCTGTAGAAGGAGAAATATCACATCAGCTGATCCCAGTTGGAGCACTAAGTGCTTTTTTCTTCCTTAAGAATTTTACACTCATGATTTAGGCAGGATTAAACAACAAGGAGATTGCTCTGTAGTAAAGAAGAAAGCTCTTAGATGGAATTGTCTAGCTTGCAAAACTGTGTCAGATAATGGAGGAATGGAATTAAAAAAGAGTTCTGTTTCAAAATACAGAACAAAGAGAAGAAATTCTCCTTCTCTGCCTGAGCCTGCAGAGTGTTGCACTGTTTAGACTGTTGATCCCTTGGCTATCAGAGTTAATTCCAGGCATCACAACCACAGCTGAGAAAAACATTCCAAATCTCCATCTTTTGGGAAATTCTGACATTTTAATATTTGCTTTAAGTTCCAAAACAAGTGGTTAAAGAAAAAGGAAAAAAAAAATGCTTAATTCCTTTTCTGCATAAAATGGCAAAAGCTTTCTTCTTATTATTATTTGTAAATGTCAAAACACCTTGTTTTGACATTCAAAATGTAAACAGTGAAAGCGATTAATCCCTGAGACAGCCCCCTGATGATCTCTTCCTCTGAGGTAATCACAAGACTCAAATTCACTCTTCAACAATGCTTTCATTGCCTTCTGGGAGTTGTGGTCCAAGCCTTTGCTTTCTTTCTTGGGCCAGTAACCAGACTGACTACACCTCCCATTAAGCTACCCAAACCAGAGTTGCATCATGCTCTGAAACAAAAGAAAAAAAATAGTATTTGCTTGCCTTGTGGAATATGTAGTTTTCTAGGAAATCTGCACCCCTTAAGAGAGAGCATGGGCACCTGATCCTCTGCATTGTACAGTAAAGAAATATATGGTAAAGAAATGTGGATTTCTGTGTTGTTGCACAGATTTAGAGAAAAATCACAATGATATTATGCAAAGGAAGAATATCTACTTGGTCAAGCAAAGGATCATGCAATTGTACTGGAGCTGAATAAACTCAAATCCATTTCAGTGTGATTTCCCCCCTACCTTTAAAATGGCCTTTTTCCGCAGGAATTTTTCATGCTTGTGTCCAAGCGGAAAACCCTAGATAAGCTTTCACTGTCTCATTTCAGAGATCATGATAGTAAATACAAGGCTACTGTTTAGCTGCTTCTGGTCATTCACAGCCTAAGTTGGGGGAAAAAAAAAAAAAAGAAAAGAAAAGGAAGGAAAAAAATGAAGCAGAAAAGATTTGTTGAGCTCATTCCTTGAGTAAACTCTTAAACACTGTGATTTAGATAATACATTTACTCAGTGACTTGAAACACTCCACAAAAAGAAAATGTAGATGTGTCCCTGGGGACATAGTTTGGTGGGGATGCATTGATGGATGAACTTAGTGAATTTGGAGGTCTTTTCAAGCCTTGATGATTCTGTGAGTCTGTGAGTGGGTATGGTGATGATGGATTGAAGGTTGGGCTTCATGATCTTGGAGTTCTTTTCCTACCTTAATGACTCTGTGATTCCATGAAATTTCTTTCCATAAATCAGAATCTCTTGAAGTTACATGCATATCTATCTGATTGTAACTTTTGTCGTATTGATAATACTATCTCTTCTGGGTCTTCATTCTCACCCAGGAACCTCACTGCACTTTATAAAAGGCAGAGAAACCAAGGTCTGAGTGACTTATCCAAGGTTCCATCTCTACCCACAGACAGAAACTTCATCCTCAAAATGTGCCAACATCAAAGTAGCTGAGCACAAAATGTAGTAGGTTGGTGAGGGAAGCAGATCCCTTGAGCAGGGATAGATTCATTTGCGCACTCCATCAGTTGTGTCACTAGCAAATGACTTCAGGCAGCCATTAAAAAGGAATGAATTGAACTTGTAACTTGGAGCCGGCCCTTTTCTTAGTCAGGACAGTGCAAATGGGAAGCGGGAGCATCACACTTGTTCACACTGTCTCTCTGGAAGAGGAAGAAGGCTTCCCCTCTTCCCCAAGCAGTGCCTGCGGACTTCTCCAGGCTGACCTGCAGCAGGATGACAGGCCACTAGAGGCCTCAAACACCAATGGCTCTGAGCTGTCTGCCAGCAGAACTAATGGCCCAGGCCTTGCTGGCGAGAGAGCAGAGAGTAGTAAATGTCCCAAAGATGCTGCTGAGTCGCTCCGTTTCCTGCACGCAAGCTGCACATTGTAAAAACGGAGGCTCAGATTCTTTTTCCTGTTTGCACTGGAGCAGACCACAGAAATTGCACAATCCTCCAGACCAGACCCAAGGTGAATCGTGAGACGATGGATTCCAAAGCAATATTTCACACTTGCTGAAAAAGTGATATAGCCCATGGGAGGGGACTGTAATTAAGGAGAGCAGTGGCAGCCCACAAACAAAGTGGTTCCATAAGCAGTGGAAGAAATGAAAGTTCATTTCCAAGGGCTCTCACTTGCATGGATTCTCCAGTGCTCAATAAAAGGTGTGATCCCCAAGCAAGAGAGTCTCTCTCCTTTCTCCACTTGCTTATTTTGATGAAATATGATAGGCGCAATATTTTATGCATTCCCCCCCTCCATAATAGGTTACAGAGCTGTTAGTTGGAGATTGTATGGGCTGACACATAAACAACATGATCACATTAAACTCAGTTTCCTGGGGAAACCACTCTAATGTTTTGCTTTAGCGGAGGCATCTGCAGGAGTGGTAGGGAGGAGAGTAGGAACTTGCACATAGTAAGGAATCAAAGACAAAATGGTGTTACCTTTTCTGTGATTAGATGCTTTCTGGAAGACCATATATTCAGTGTAGTGGAAATGCTGAGTCATGGCTTGAAGCAGTGATTGAGCACCTGGTGGGAAGGCAGGGCCAACCCAAGGGAGCTCAGGTGCATGAAGTGCATTGAGTGACCAGAAGGGGTTGATCCAGGATCCATCCCTTCCCAGACCTCATTTAAGGGTTGGCAGTGGAGATGAAGGGATCTCATTGGAGATCTCTGGATGTTTGAGGCCTTCTGAAGGTAAGCAGTTTATTTCCTTTGTTTCTGTGTCTATAGCTGCTGCATGTGAACACATTCTCACTTGCTGCAGCCTAGGACTTTGCTACCCTGCTAGATAGGAGCTAGTTTATAAGCCTCAGAATAGGACATGCGTTGTTGTGGATCATGGTTGTTTGGACATCTTTATTGAAACATAAAATGTGCAGCAAGATCAAGTTGGAAATGAACACACATGGGTGGAAACAGGACTAGTCTAGCATTATGCTGGATATTTGTTTTAGGAGTGTTTTGTACCATTCTAGCTCTGAACGGATGGAATTCATAAAACACAGATAGTGGTTGACAGTGGTTTGAAAACAGTTGAAGTTCTAGACAAAAAGTTTTCTGTTGTCATCCTTGCATGCATAAAGAGCAACTAGTGCCATATGTTTTATTCTGAAGAACAGTTTTGGCAATGAAAACATCTGAAGTGACTCCTTTCCTCCAGAAAGCAAGAGTGGACTAAAGCAAGGTTTCTTCAAGAAACTGATGGGGGGAGGGGGGGGAAGAGTCAATCTTATACCAGATTGCTGAAAACTGGGGGATAAAACAATTGCCGTAGATATCAACAGGTCGACCATTTAAAAATAAAAATGAAAGGATCATGTATGACCAACACAAGAAGCAGTGTTTCCAGTAACAAACTGAAACCTGGAAGGTTCTCTGGCAGAGTCAATGAAAACTGTCTCTGTACTTGAAGAGGATGATTGACACTAATACCTTGCACAGCCTCTCCTCTTAAAGGAGAAACCTTTTTGCTAACTAATTCATCACGTATGGCAGATACAATCATAGTCTCTTCCTCACAAAAAGGACAAATTTCTTTGTCTTTAGGTGTCTATGAAGTCTAAATCTTTTTGCACTGAATATTTGCTTTCAAGGGTGCTTTGCTAGAAATAAGTAACAATTTTGTAATAACCAAGCAAATACCCTGGCTCCACATCTCCCTTCCAAGATTCAGTGTGAACGTAAACCAGATGTGATTCCAACAAAGAGGCATCCTCTGATGTACCAGATGGGACTCCTTCATCACTTTCCTATTGACTAAATATAGTTGGAGGGAAACAATAGTGCCAACACAGAGCACTGACATTGAGTGATATGAGGAAGGATTCTTTCCTTCATTCCAGAAGCTAGTAACAGATCTCCACATTGGCAAGAAGTAGGAAAACTAAGAATGTACTTCCTCTTTTTTGCCCTATGTAATTCTTCCCCCTGGTTGGCAATTATATTGTGCAAAGTATTTCCTAGCTTTGGTTTAGTTTTTTTTTTTTTTTTTTAATAGTAATTTTCATCCCTGTTTCAGTGTTAACTGCTATTGTCAGTCATTGCTACTGTTGTGCTATAGACAATGGTAGAAACAGGAATTTTAAAAATAGAGGAGGAAACTTAACAACTGCAAAAAAATCCTTACCCTAGAGAGCCATTGTTTACCCTTCTTCATGTATGCTAGCAATAATTATACTAAAATCTGGTTAGGAGAAGAGGTCCGTTCTACATTAGCAAAGAAAATGTAATTTTTTTTTTTTTTTTCCCTCCTAAACTGAATACAAAGATTTTTTCATTAAAGGTGGCTTTCTGGTTTTAAAAAAACAAAACAAAAAGCTTACCCATCAAAATTCCTATTTGAAAAAAATCCTTTTCCATCCAGAAATTCAAGCAGCTGAATACAAACAACGGATGTCTTCCTTAGAAAGGGGGGGAAAAAGTCCGAGATGACCTTAAATTTCTCTCTGTTATTATTGAGGGCTGTTGGTTGAGAGACACCCCACAGACGTACCGCGTACTGCAACTTCCTGCATGTGTCATCCAAAGCAGGAACACCAGGCTCATCTCTAGTCTACCCTTGCTGATGAAATTACAGGTTTATTGTGTGCATATACCAGCCTTGGTGAGCATGTGCCCAGAAATAATAGCAAAGCAGTGGGAGGTCTGTGGCTGAGGGGAATGATACAGCATTCAAATAGTGACAGCAGCCTCACAGACTCAAATCAGTATTTGCGTACCTCCTCAGGCTAATGCAGATCTTTGCCATTGGGTTGGCCGAACGCTTCTCAGCAATTCAAACAGAACTTCCAGGCGTGGGTTATTCTCATTTCAGAGGCAAACTTCACCATCTTGTAAGTCACAAGACAGAATTTATCGTTGCTTGAATGCAAGTGAAATCTTTACCCAGCACAACAACCTCTCCTCTAAACTTTAAATGGCTGCCACAGCACCAGAGCAATTAGGTTCTACTTTGGGTAGAATGATTCATGCTTCAATAAATTCAATTTCAACAAGACGTAATTATGGTGAGTCACATAATCACAGATTAATCACAGCACCTCCCATTTAGCCATCAAAACAGTGGAGGATTCCGGATGGGATGCATGCAGTGCTGTTTTTGCTTCACTTGATTCCATTTCTGCTACATAGGTTGATCTTGCACAAGTTGAAGAAGGCTTTAGGGGTTGATAGCACAGGTGTCAGATAGCATGGAAAGATAGCTATTGTTTTCCATTTGGTGAATGAACCTGAAAGATAATGAATGTTGCTGTGAGTTCAGCAAGAACACGAGTCTCCTATTTACTGCTGAGCAACCCTTGACATGATGCATTGTTAGTAGGGATTGAAGAAACTCAGTGCCTTCTATAATTGAGCCCAAATGACTATACAAAGGGGATCTCGCTCTGTGAATTCTTCTTTGACTTGGTTCATCAGAGCTGTAGGGGATGGGAAACCTCTTCATATCAACCTCTTAGTATCCAGTTCCTATCTGATTTTACTCAAATCTTGAAAGCATAATATGCTTTCCCTCTAGTAAGTGCTGTCCCTGATCATCTCTGGCTATGCTGGCTTCTGTCTCAGTTGAGATATGGTGCTGTCTCCTTCTCTCTCCATACTCCACTTTTTACTGTCAGTGAATCTGGAGACTGCAGTAGAATAATGTATTTGAGCTTGTGCTCAGCTTGTCTCATTTGAACATCACTCTTAGCCTCACGTACACTTGCCACAAACCAATGAGGGTGAAATTCCTTCTTTGTGATCAGACAATTTGCGGCTGCCCTTTACCAGACCTCGGGTAGGAATGTATGCAGTGGTTGTTTCCAAATACTGTAACCCAATTTATTCTGTGTGATCAGCTCAGCTTGAATTGCAGTTGGATCATTTTATGGAATTGTTTTGCTTTCAAAGCTTTCATTCTTCAAAGTGGTCAGAAAGGGGTTTATTTTGTTTTCCTTTTTATTGCATTTATTTTTAAGGTGAGAAAGGTGGTGGGGGAGCAGGACAGGGGGGTGTGTTTTTCAACAAGAGTGAGAAGGAAGATTGTTTTTTGACATCTTGTTTTATGCTGTCACTGAGTATAAAATTTGACAAGCTGATGTTTACTTCCCTGTACATCTTGAGAGTTTTCCTTAAAATTCAGTTTTGGTTTTAAAAGTTGGCCAAAGAATCGATGGAGCGAGTGGGGTGTTGATGGAGATGCTGGTAAATGAACATTGTCAGCAAATTAATAAGACGTTTTAAAGGAAAAGCTTTCAAGTGCAATTACAAGGTTTCTTTAATCTTCCCTCTTTCACCCTCCTCTTCTCTTTCTTTCCCTTTAAAAAATCTTTTTTTTTTCTTCCCTAGAGAAGGTTAGCTTTTTTTTTTTTTCTCTGGACACCAAAGGAAGATAAACACTAGAGCATACAAATTCTGGAGAATTAATGTTCTGACAATCAGCAGGTGAAGATAAATTGACAGAGGTTGTGTGCAGAGGAGTAGTGAAGGAACACCAGGTGATGCATATATACAACATTAGTAAGTGCATCTCTGAAAGTTGGTGGTGAATAAAATGGCACAGCCATGTGAAGGGAACAAGATGTGAATAGGGGTCTGCGTAGGCATGGTCAGTCCATTGACCATTCAGCAGGGAGAGACCCATCTCAGCATGTATAATCTGCATCTTTCTGCAGTTTGCCCAGACTCCCTGGTGGGAGTCTCAGTGGTCTGTGGGGTGGTAACAATCGGAGGTGATGTTGAGTACATCCATACTGGGAATTTCTGAACTGGATGGGAAGAAACCAGAGGTAGTTTCCAACTGACTGTTTATATGACCTAGCCAGGAAGCACAGGGTGGGGTTTTGAGTGGAGGATGTTGCTCAGGACAACTGTAAGCCCAAAAAGCCACATTTATTCCATGGCCTAAGGCCTGTATCCACAGTCCCAGGAGATTATATTACTCACAGAAAAGCTTATTAAAATCTCCCATGCATCGTAAGATATGCCACCCAATGGGAAGTGGTGATTCTGTCTCACTGGCATCTAAGTTGTAGAGATGTCCAGATATGATTGCGTGCTCCTAGCAGGGCCTTCTAATTTCCTAGCTTTTAGATGCTACACCAACAGACGTGGAGGGAGAAGTTGACTTTACAGATGTGGCCTCAATAACTCCATGATCAGTCTTTTCTCCAAGTTAAGCCTGACCCCAAATTAATGCTAAGGTAGTTTTGGAAGCACTCTGCAGCTAAGGGGTCTGATGGCCCTTGAAAGACAGGATGTTTATTTTAAACTAGAGTCGAGATGTCATCCCAGCTAAGCTGCATGAATTCATTGTAAATGATACCATGTGCTTCTTGAGCCCTCTATTGCATTCATTTTATAGATAATTCCCCATGATTTCTTCCCAAGTAATTCCCTGGAATTGTTGCACTCTACAAACCCATTGCATTCTATCTTCAAGACAGCTACTACCTAGCAGGGATAAAGGCAGTGACACAAAGAACCCACTCCTCAATCTATCTATGGTGTCAGTTCTCCCATTGTTTTGGTTCAGTTTTGCCGGATGGGACTTTTAGCCCGTAAAACATTTTGGGCCTACTTCAAGTCATGGGTCCTTAAGAAAAGAAACAATTCTCAAAACCCTTGGAAGTTTGAGGAGGGTGGTATACAATCACTGAGCCAACTCCATGGTCCAGTATCAAAAACAAGAGCAGACCTGGAAAAATATTACAAAACTCTTCCACTGGCACCAGTGGGTCAGTGTCATTACAGGCAGTGGTGTTGTTCTCAGATAGTATTTCATTGGCTTCCTTCTCTTTTTTCCTCTCCCTCTTTTAAAGCACTTTTTTTTTTTTTCCCCTTGTATTGCACAGTAGGGTTATATCCCTGGAGATTCACAGTGATGAGGAGGAGTAGGCAGAGATCAAAAGCACTTCTAGCTTTGAAAAGATTATTCCTGGCCTAATACCAAGTATGGCAAGCTCCAATCCATCCATCTTGTTCAAACAGTGTTTCAAAACTGGTCACCCAACCCTCCTGGATACTGCTTCCCTTTCAACTTTATACAACACACATAATTCTTTGATTTTTACCTTTTAAAGCATGGCACTGAATTCTTTACTAGCACAACTGACTGCTCTTATTTTTCAAATTTGAGGCTGCAGGCTTCTTTGGTGTTTTCAGTCCTTCTCGGCCTCTTTCAGGGCCAAAATCTCTCAGTGGCTTCTCAAACTAACTGCACTGATTTTTTTTTTTTTTTTTTTTTTTTTAAACCTTGGCTCCTTGACCTTTCTAGAAAAATAAAGCTAAAAACGTTCCATGTATTACTTTGGAAGTGTGCTTCTCCAGCAATCTAAAGTGCTAAAACAAAAACAAAAGAGCTGGTGCTAATTGCGAGAAGTTTGCAAAAAAAAAAAAAAAAAAAAAAA
>NW_024884844.1:500686-513153 GCF_019232065.1 Centrocercus urophasianus
GATGCAGCCTATTGAGAGGAATCCCAAGACCTACACTGTGTGGATAATTTAATTTTAAGAGCTGAGTGGGGGTAGCAGTGTCAATAGCAGGCAAGGGTTGAGTGCATTTCTTGTGTATATAGAATGTTCTGTAGTTCCAGACGACTTTGATAAGATGTATATCATACAGGAAGGCATCAGCAGGCCTCATCTTGTCCATCTCTGAATCATAGTTCAGACAGTCACGAAAGGAATTGGGTGTTCAGGAGTCTGCTGGAAGCTATCAGAGTTTCAAAAATCTCAAACTGTTTTCCTTTTTTATTAAAGCGTTCTTAGTTCCAAACTTCCTGAGGTAACAAGCGCTTAGCAGCCTACCCACTCATTCATGACTGTTAATGCTAGTTAAGGAAAATTGTTTTGGTTAGTTTTATCTGTGTATTATGGTGATAAACAAGTGCAAGTGGAAGACCTGTCTCAGTGTCACGTCTGGTGGATAAAACAGTAAAAGACATCCTGCAAGTTATTCCAGGGTGACGGGTCACAGGCCATGCACTGGTATGTTTGGAAAATGGATGATTATCCAAGCTTATGGAAAACGGCCAGAAAAAACAAAATTGCTGAAGAAAACAACTCCTTGCTAAAATTCAAAATGTTCTGAATGGTTGAGGAAGGAACAACATTTTTTTTTTTTTTTTAGACTAGTTTAAGTTTAACTAGTCATTTTATTTTTCCTGTATGCCTTGGAAAGTAAGTAGATAATGAATAATGCCTTGTGGGTTTTAGGGATGAGATGTGAGCATCAGGAACTTTCAGTGAATGTAAAAAGTTTTCAGTGGTGAATTTAAGTGCATTTAAAATGTGACTTATCCAAAGAGAGCAGCATGTTTGGAAAGAGAGGCATCTGCAGAAGGCAAGAAAGCACGGGTAAAGCTCACATGATACTGCAAGAGTAATGAGAAGGCCGTTCATTTTCTACAGATTTTCCTACAGGAGATGAATTCAAGACTGTCAGCATATGTAGCCAAAAGATCTTGCTACAAGAAGAAGATAGCCAAATGAATATGGTTTGAATAGATGCCACTGAAATAGACAGTTATTTGCTCTTGGTTTTAATCTGCCCAGTACACACTCATGTACAAAAAAAGGAAAAATGAACAGAACAAAAAGTAATTTCTGATAGATTGGCCTTAATACTAGCAGATGACGATACTGTTAACTACTGTCATTAAAGCCTCAGTTTGCATCAAGCAATAACTGCAATCCTGTATATCAGAGCCCTGCTAAGACTCTTTGAGCAGAACCAGCTGAGTTATTTTCACTTCAGAATTTCACCTGGCAGGAAGACCAAAAAGAAACAAGCATTAGCCATGCTTGATCATTTTATAAATTGTATTGTAGTCTGTTTATCTATCAGTAAGTCAATCAATACCCAGGCAGTTAGACTTTGAATAAATTCCTTTCAAGGAATTTTTTCCAACAGGATTAACGACAATCAGAATGCAAAGGTCAATATAACTTGTTCAGAAGGTTACAGCACTAGTGTGAAATTGGAACATCTCACATAGCCCTGGTCAGCACCAGACTGTTCTTAGTTATAAATTCTCTGAAACTGGGCCGGGTCATCAGGGTTATTTAATTTGACTGCCTATGTACTTCATTAATACAAGATGCAGGTGTGTGTTTGTTTGTTTGTTTTCTTACAGTCGCCATCTAGTACAACCCATTAACATGGCCCAGTGAAAGTGTGCTTTCTAGACAGGTGCTTGGGTCATTCTGGAGAAGACAAAGCATAAGAGAGAGTTCATTGCTTCTGAAGGCAGATAACTCCAAAATTGCTGACTCTCTTCCCTTTCCCCTTGCAGTTAAATAACATGCCAACTTTTAATTCAACTCCAAGCTACTGATTCTTGTTCTGCATTTCTCTGCTGAATTAAAGACTTCATTAGGAACTGTGACTTTTTTTCTTTGGGAAGGTAATTATAGAGTAATCAACCCAGCTCTCATCTCCCTAGTTGCCTTCATGATTAGTTAAACAGATTGATTTCTTTTACTCTCCCACGGTGAGGGGATTTCTCCAGACCCAAAATAATCATGTGGTTTCATTCTGCAAAGTCTTGTGTTTTGTGTCCTCAGCTGCGAATTCAGAACTGGACACAACAAACTGGCATCAGTATATACTATTTGAAGGGGTGATATCATCTGTTACCATATTACTACTTTTTTCATCGTAACTTATGCCCTCAGCAGCCCTGTTTAGTTCATTTTCCTAACCAGAGTGAACAGCCTCTTTGCTAAATTGTATTTTAAGCTAAGACATTTGTACTGGTGGACAGCCTTGCTGTAGGCATGATGTACTTACTGCTTTTCTCTTAGGCAGGAACTTTTACTGATTTTTTTTAATTATTATTTATTTATTTTTTTTTTCCTTAATTTACTTAGTGATTTTTTTTTTTTTTTTTAACTATAAATCGCTGTTCTATTAATGCTGGTGTCACCCTTCATCAGCAAGAATTTTACAGCTATTACCCAATCAGTAATAAAAGTACACATCTACAATGAACCTAGATAGCCTAGAGCAGCAGTACTAAAAATAGTCACTCACTCTTTTCCCCAGATTGAAATTTTGAGATCTGTCAGTCAGTTTTTCATTAATCCCTGCAGTCTATATCGTTCAGTGCTCACTTGTTTTAAATCAAAATATGGAACTCTAACAATTCAGTAAAACTAATGGCAATAATCCAAGCATATAACATTTCTAATGAGCTCTCTAATGAGCTGTGTTTAATTAATGCTGCTAATGCTGCTAGATTTTGATTGCTGTTTTCAAAAAGTAGTACTTAAAAGTTCTGCCAAGATTTTAGGAGATACCTGTATACTTACTGGGGTCTGTTTGCTGAGATGGGAGGTCTTTTGCATCAATACCTGTGGTTTTGGAGAGCCCACTCTCTACCCTCTGTGGACGTTCCTGGTTCTCAGTTGTGTCATGATGTTCTAACAGAAGATGTGGGACAGCAGTGAAGAGGCCAAGTAGGTGGCAACAGCAATGGTTTTTTTTGTTGACTTGTCTCATGCCTTAGCATGAGCCTTAAACAGAAAGTTACCCTACAAAATGATACCCTGTTTGTTTGATGATACTGTCATCCACAAAGTGGTTTACTTTTTTGATGCTTGTTTTACAGTTCTTTAATCGAGCGACTTTGCATACCAGTTTTTTGGTATCAAGTTAGTGGGTTAACATGTCTCTGAGGGCAACCAGAAAGTTTGAAGCAGGTTCTGTTTGTTCATCAAAACTGGGTTCCAATGAAGAGAGCCATCAGGACAGTGCCCAGGCCTGAAAAGATGATGCAATATTCAAATTGATGAGATGTTACCACATTTCCATTATGATGAAATGTCCACTGTTTAAAAAAAGAACAGTGAAACAAATGTTGGTAATAACATTAGAAGGCTCTCAGACATTTGCTGTTTAAGATTAAAATGTCATTAAAATTAAAATCTGACAGTGGTAGAATGTGAACGTGACTAAAATATTTGTGGGAAATGATTTAGAAAAAAAAAGAGCAAACTGCATTTTGGATTAATGAGTTTGTAAAGTGTCTGTAGTGCTTGAGGAATGAGGACAGTTCAATTTACAAGGTTAAAAACAGAAGAGGGGGGGGAAAAAGGAGAATCCAGATTTCTTGCGGTATTTTATTCCTCTTCAATTTTTAGACCTGGATATAATGTAATCCGTATCAGCTCAAGAAAATCTGTTCCTTAGGAATTTAATAACAAGAAGATCTGAAACTCCCTCTGGTAGCGAAAGGGAAGACAAAGGCCTCTGCAGATTTGTCATAGTGGTAAGAGATCTCTGCTAAAATAATTCATTCATGTTGTGGGAGTGAAGTTGATGTTGATCAACACTCATTATTCAAACTGTTGAAAGGCCCCAAAGTGAAACAAGACTTTCAGGAGAGTACAACTAGTAATGGCCTCTGGGAAACGATGAGAAAGAGTGTTTTGATTGTCAAGACAGCCAGCCCCACAGAGAGTGGCAGGTGAGCATTTAAAGCTTACAGCGTAGACAAAAGGAGGCACAAGCAGGGCACCGTTCTCGGCTCAGAAATGTGGAAGGAAGCTGTATGTGACCCAAGAACAAATGCTGATGCTACAAGAATCCCTCCTATATGTAGCAGAGCTCTTCCCTTGCTGCTGTGGTAGCTACTTGTCTCTGCTTCTTGTGCCATTCTCTATGGATAGACCATCAACTTCAGAGGAGAGGCTGCCGTGCAACTAAAGAAGGGCTCTAAGAAAGAAAGGGACAGACTCTTTAGCAGGATCTGTTGTGATAGGACAAGGGGAAATGGTTTAAAACTAAAAGAGGAGAGATTTAGAATGGATATAAGAAAGAAGGGTGTGTGTGGTGTGTGTGTGAGGGGGGGGAGGTTTTTTTTTTTGGATTTTTTTAATATATATAGATTTTTATTTATATATATATATATACAATAAGGGTGGTGAGGCACTGGCACAGGTTTCCTAGGGGTGGATGCCCCATCCTTGGAGACACGGTTGGGCTGAAGGGGCTCCGAGCACTTCACTGAGCTGTAGGTGTCTCTGTTCATTGCAGGAAAGTTGGCCTAGGTGACCTTTAAAGGTTCTTTCCAACTTGATCCTGTGAACTACAGTCTGTTGTGAGAATGCAAGAATTACTGCTGTATGGAAGGTGCAAAGTGTGACTGCTTTGCTCCATTGTGCTCTGTGGAAACAAAGAGCAGCCTTCTTCCAGTTAGTACCTGTGGTGGTTTAAGTGCTTACTGAAGGCCAATGGAGCAGACTTCCCCTAAGTGCCTTACCATCTGTTCAGTGCTTTTGACAATGTGTTTATGTTGTCAGTCACAAAGGAGAAAAAAAATCAAAGTGCTTCATATTTTTTGTTAATATGTTGAGATGACATTAATCATACAGTCCAGGAACCTCTACTCATAAGTGAATGCATGCATTAAATGCTACAGCTGTTAATGGACCCTGTTTCTGATCATGGCTGTCATAAGTGATAACAGGCCTGAGACCAATTAAACTACTTTTCACATTTTTCTTAAGGCAAAGGAGAGCTGGGGAAGGATCCTGGCTCCAGGAGCAGTGCTGAGGTGAAGGGCTGAAAGGCTTAGTGCTGTGGTAAAATGATCTCTCCATGCTTGGTTGCTTCCTTGCTCTCTCCCTTGCTCTCTCATGGTTCCTTTTGAACCGTGTTGCCAGTGGGAAAGAGAAGATGCGTATGAAGAAGCTTAATAACATGGTCACTTTGCATTTGTAAGAGCCTCGTATATAGCGAGCAGTAACAAAAGGCAGACCACTTTTGAATCAACAAGCATTTGATATTTGTGTATTTATATGATTAGTGTGGACTATATTTGGAGCTTGAAAGCCAAGCCCTTCGTTACGTGTCACAGTGCCACTCTTCAAAATATATACATATACTCAGGCAGCTCTTTACAGGGTCCCGTCTTGCAGAACCCAAAGAAAGAGCAAATTGAGAAAATATCCAGCTCAGGTTGGATGTGAGGAAAGACTTTTCTGAAAGAATGGTTGGGCACTGGAATGGGCAGTCCAGGGAAGTTAGAGTTACCATCCCTGGATCTGTCCATGAAATGTGGAGATGTGGCACTTACGGACATGGTTAGTGGGCAGCATTGGTGGTAAATGGGTGGTTGGACTGGATGATCCTAGCAATCTTTTCCAACCTTGATGATTCTATGATTCTATTGGCAGCTCTGTGGATTCAAGCACTTCTTTACAGCCTCCTCTCCTGCCCTCTCCCAAATTACAGATTGTGTCTGCCAAGCAATTCCTGAGTTGAGATGGTAGCTCATTTTCTTGTATGAGGAATGCTGAATTTTTCAGCAAGCTGTGAAAGCCAAAGCCCTCGCCAACTTTCCTTTAGGCTTTTCAGACCCAATGTTTGCATTTGCTTTCTGTTTCAAGTAGGGAGAGATGTGGCAGCCTAGCTAGGATCTCAGTCCCTTTGAAAGTCCTGCAGCAGAGCAGGGTTATTAAGAAAACACAGGAAAATATTGGGAATCACTTGCTAATATCTAAATCTGTGACTGCATGCCTTACATGTATTTTCAAACTATGACAGCAATATTAACCAAACTTTTTAAATGTATAAAAACCAAGAAAGCCAGAGAGTATCAAACACCCCTCTTCCCTTATGTTCAAAGATCAGGTTTAAAAAAAAAAAAAAAAACAACTCCTGTTATTTTTATGTAAGACATATTGTAGGTTTATTTTTATTTTGCCTTCCAGGTTTTGAACCCAAGTTCGTTGTTTGAACTAATATAAACTGTTCCTCTTGTGAAGGTTTTACCCCCAGAGGTCTTCAAAATCTATTGCACATTTGAAGAGTCTATTTAACCTTTTCTGACATTTAAAAGAAAACAGAAAGCAAGCTCCTGCCAGCTGAAAAGTGAGTTAAAGGAACCAGTCCAGTTTCTGTCCAACTGCATGAAGAAAGGATAGTCAAATTCCTTCCATTTTACACATAGTTAGTCATGAAATTGTACAAGAGAAATAAAGAAAAGACAATAAAATAGCCTTATTGTAACAGCTGAAGCGAACCTTGGGTGACTGTCAGCAGTGAAATGTCCAGAGAGCATTTGTACCATTCCATTTCATTAAGCTGAAGGGTGGGATTGTAGACTGTAAAAGATTATAGCAGAGCTCTTCTGAAATTTATGGCTCACAGTGGAGCACAGGGAAAGTCTCTCCTTCTTGCATACGCAACGGGAGGCTGGGTTTTGTCTCTCCGATGATGATGATGTGTAGAAGAAAGAAGTTGCCAGAAGCGCCAATGGAAAATGAAATGTGCTCTGTGAAAACTTTTTTTTTTTTTTTTTTTTTTTTTCTTCCCCATAGCCGACAAAATGCATTTGCACAGTTGGTTTTATTTACTTCCCGAGCTTTTGAATTCACAGGCTGGTTCAGGGCAGGAAGCCTTATGGCTGGCTTTTCAGACAACGTCAGATCCTTTGGGGGTACAACGCGTAACAGGAACAAGTGCAACAAATGTCTTGGGAGGGGGAACACATACCTAATTTCAAACAGTGCAAGCAGCAGGAGGTACTCTGTTTTCTACCAGCTGAGAATCTGGCCCCAAGAAGCTTAAATTCTGGGTAAAATAGGAATTAGTATCTACTTCAACTGTAGTTGTACACTGGGAAACTAAGTTCTTCTTTCTCAGAAATCTCTTTGGTTTCAATATCTGTTCTCCCTTATGACAATGCATCTCCTGATAATGTGCAGGAGAGCAGTTACTCACCAGTAAAAGAGGTGCAAGGCTGATGGGTAGACAGTGAGAAAGAGAAGTCATTGTAGCTGTGTTCAAACAAAATAACAGCCCTGAATACTGTTGTTCTTGAAGTTTGCCTGTAGCGATTCCCTTGTCTGTTATTTCCCCAGTATTGCTGGGTTTTGTGCTTGTCCTTGTCAGACTGATAAGATGTAGACAACAGCAGGGATGGTCAGGAGATTTACAGTGGTGCAGGTTTCCAATAGGAATGGCAGTTCCCACCAAGCTGATTTCCAAAAGTGAACAACTGTCAAAATCACACTGGTGATAATGTAAAGGGAAATGCTGCAGTCTGAGTGAAATGCAACCCATGTTCAGAAAAGATTGATTTTCTTTTCTTTTTTTAAATACAAAATATTTTTTGTCTTAATTCATTTGCTACATTAATTTCCTTGTCTCTACATTGTCTTGTAGGACTTTGAATTTGTAACTGTTCTCTTCTATAAACCCGTAGACCTTTGGAGGGCTGCAGCTCCAGAGATACAAATTGCATTCAGCTTGGCCTGTATTACATGCTGTGTTGGGTACTCGTGTGAGTCTAGTGCTGTATGAGAAATGGAATTGGGACAGAAAAGTTTAAGCATTAGGGAATCCTGGGAGTCCTGTCTGCTTAATTGCAATGCCAGAATAGAGAGAATCACAAAAAGTGAAGATTAATATTAACTGAATTTCAGGCAACTAGAGCATGCGTGGCAAACCGTGCAAACAGAAGGGAACATTTCAATATAGGTAATTATTCATGCTTCTTTCTATTTCAGAACAATGAAAATGCCAATTCCAAGCAGGAATTGTAAGAAATTTCATTTTTTGTGCAAATTTATTACATTGGAAGTTTTACTTCAGCTTAGAATAAGTTTTGACACGCTGGAAGTTCCCAAAGAGGAGGAATTCCAACTTTCTCACTGCTGCAAGTCCACATTCATTAATTTTCATGGTTTTTTATGTGCGGGCTCTCCTCTGTGAGTTATAAAGGCTTGAGCAGCAAAGCCAAAATCTTTACTGAGGATTTGTACATGGGTAATTGAAGGATTTAATTCTTAAAGGTGGGATTGTGTTCAGTTTTGTAATCTTTTTTTTTTCCCAAAATAAATAGTATAGGTTAAAGGAAGCTTTTTTTTTTTTTTAAGTCATGCTGAAGTTATCCCATGAGAAGCAACGTAAACCAGTGAAACAACCACTGAAGTTTATAACAAAACAGAGTTTGGACACCTCCAGAACCATTTCTTTTTAGGTTTATGCTGCAAGTGATTAGTGGCACAGGCTTCTTGTGCAAAATTGTGAGTTTGTATTCATTTCATGGCTAGGTTTTGGATATGAAAGAACAATGTACATGGACAAAATGCACCAGGGCCTCATTGATGCCATCAAGCCCTTCTTGCATTACTATGAGCAGGTTGACGGGGTGTCCTACAGGAAAGCCATCTTCATCTTCCTCAGTAATGCTGGTGGTGACTTAATTAATAAAGCAGCGCTTGACTTCTGGACCATTGGAAAGCATAGGGAAGATATTCAGCTGAAAGACCTTGAGCCCATGCTGTCTGTGGGAGTCTTCAGTAACAAGAACAGTGGACTGTGGCACAGCAGCCTCATGGACAGGAACCTCATTGACTACTTTGTTCCCTTGCTCCCCCTGGAGCACAAGCACGTGAAGATGTGTGTGCAGGCTGAGATGATTGCCCACGGGCATGAAGTCGATGAGAAGGTTGTTCAGGCAGTGGCTGATGAAATGACATACTTCCCCAAAGAAGCAAGAATCTACTCCAATAAAGGTTGCAAGACTGTACAGGCCAAGCTGGACATCCATGAAGACATTGCAAAAGCCATGGACTGATTACCCTTCACCTCTCCGAAGCACTTTCAGATCTTTTGGAAACTTGTCTATTTGCACTTAAGCTTTTGCTTAAGCTGCTGTGCAGCTTCTGTTTTTTTTTTTTTTTTTTTTTTTTTTTTTTCTCCAGCCTAGTCTTTTCCCCCGACAGATCTGTTTCCGTATCGCAGAAGTGACTATTTTGATCAACAAAAAAAAAAAACCTCAGAAACTTTTAACATCCTTAAGAACTATCTCCCATCCTGCTTAATATCAGTCTGAAGTTCCCATGCTGATTTGTTCTATTGTCAGATATGGATTTATGTGAAATAATCTTGATTTCAGATCAGACCTCTGCAGACCTTCACAGAATTAACAATGGACACAAATTTTCTCACTGGATGATTTACCCTTGGGAAATTCCTTTTCTTCAAGTGAACTTAAGGGACTTTTAAAGCCTTAGGAGCTCTTCTGCTTCTGTGTCTCAAATCAGCCATTTAAATTATATAGACAGAATTATACTACTGAGAGATTAGTAAGATATAACTATAAAGATTACCAGTTTTATCCCAGTGCTCTTCATTTGCCTGTCTGTGTTTTGGATGTCATAAGAATCATAGTTTAGAAGAAGCTGAAGACAAAGGAGTGAAGTAATAAACACTTGCTTACAATGGAGGACTCAGACCACTGTCCCTCCAGCCCTTTGTTTTATGCACCTTCTAGGAGTTAAAGAACCATTTCTATTAAAGGATTCTTCTTGATGAGAAGCACAAAGACTAAATCTAGAGGAGTACTTGCTATTTTGCAAAAGACAATAACCAAGGCTATCATTTTTTTCCTAGCGTGGCCCATGGTTCTCTGAATAAGGGTGAAACTCTCCTAGACAGAGAATGCTAAGAATGGTTATTCTTAGTTCCTGATGCAAGTAGAGGATGTACTTCACTAATTTTCATAAGTTCTTCCCTGAATTGAATTTGACTCAAGATGATTCTTCGTGTCTCAGTGGGAACAAAGCAAAGGAAATACAAGGGAAGACTAACACAACAGAAAACAAACTTTCTTATGAAAAGATGAACTTATATATAATTCTATGAAACCTGGGTGCCTTCTGTGCTTTCATGAGAAAGATATAGGATTCAAAATCCCAATCAACTGTCCAGTAAGAAATCACATAAGTAAGAATCACATTTTTTCCATAATGAGTAGATCAGCAATCACTTTTTTTTTTTTTTCCCCCATGTCATGGGACAGATTTGTTCCACAATCATCCAGTTCCAATCCAATTCTCATGAAAAAGCTCTGCTCCTGCTGGCATCTAAGATTTGCAAAGGACACGGTGGGGCAGTGAGAACTGGTGGGTGAAGAGCTCTTTGTTGAAGCCTTTTGTGGTGGTTTTTTGTTGTTGTTGTTTGTTTGTTTTTTTTTTTTCTCCCTGCAACAGAAGAGAAAATGGGGGTATTGAGTGTTTGGTGGAAAGCAAAACAAAAACATAACCATGTCTCTACCAGGCCTGAATCCAGCCCTGTGACAGTCTGTTTTCCACTGGCTCTCAAAATTTATGTAAAGAATAAGGCGAAGAATGTAACTGTTCCTTTGCAGCTTCTGCTCTGAGAATGTTCTTAATGAGTTCCCCTTTTTAACTCATCTAATTGTCCATCCTACCCTGGCACTCCCTGTGCCTTTGAGACACCAGAGATCCCAAGCATCTGAAGACATAAAGCCAGAGTTAAATGGCATTTTACATTCCAGGAAGCTCCCAGAGAGCCACCAATTTCCCCTCGCTCCGGGAGGCTTCAGAGAATCCAAAGAACAGCCCCCACTTTTCTGGGGAACCAGATCAAACCACAGCACCAAACAAGCATGAAATTGCCAAATATTTTCTTATTGTCTTGGAAAAAAAATAACTAGAAGTGTCTTTATTATTTTTTTTAGTGATTTTCACATCTGTGATGCCAAGGGGAAGGGATACTTTGCTTCCATTAATAGCAAGGTACTGAGACGTGAAAACTAGTGGAGCATTTCAAATCCCAACAGGAAGGGTGGGACGGAGTCCCTCTGTGGAGTGATAGCAATTGTCACACCCAGGATGGGGATAAAGCAAAACAATTAAGTAAAAAGGCTAACTCAGTTTATGTATTGGATCACCTCAGTGATTTTTGCTGTTTTCTTTTTTCCTCCATTCGTATATTTTGGCAATGTATCAATAACTCCTCTCATCTTTAAACCTCATCTCATCTTGGCCTATTTTTTCTTACTTTTCTTCAGTGGAACTGGATTTAAAATTCATTTGAAATTCATTTAAAATGGGAGAAAATAATACTGAAAAAGTGGGCTTGGATCCACGTCAGACCTGCCTCTGTTGTGGCTCTATCACTGTCCAGTAGGTATAGCCAAGGTCCTGGATTCTGGGAATTAGATGTGGTTCTCCACTTCTCACAAACAGAACACGCTGAATAGATAACCACCCTCTCTTCAATTGCAGCTGACCCTGCAATGATCATCTTGCTGAACTCATCCACTGTCCGCAGCTGTCAGCCTCCACAAGCAAAGTATTTGTCCCTTGAGATGCCACATTTTGGTTGCACCTTGAAAAGAGAGTGGGCAGCTGGAGAGGGAGGTGGCTGCTGGCAGAAAGGCTGCTAACTCTAAGCTCAGGCCCTAAGCTCTAAGATCAAAAAGATGCCACTGAAATTTCAGAGGGGTCAGGTTTCACAATGAGATTGTTCCAGCTTCCTACCAATTAAACCATCATGCTTCTGAGTCTTTATCTGAATGGCATATGGGTGCATAAAAGCAATGTTTCCTTATCCTGTCATAAAAAGATACAAGAAACCCTCCTGTTAGAAAAAGGAACAAGTATTAGTTCAGGAAAATGGCTTCGTTTAGCAAAAGTACATCTGCATCTGATGACTTCTGGAGCAGATCGGGCTGAACAGGGTCGGTCAAGAGCAGACAGTGTGGCGTGGAGCAGAGTACAAGCACATATTCCTGTTTACAGAAGTGCCCGAAATGCTCACGATGAGCATTGCCAATCATTGTTTTCTTCAGTGAGATGCATCAGTCCCTTCCTAGGAAAATCACCCTGTCCCTCTTTTTCTCACGGACTGTAGCACTGAGGCTCAGCAGCATAGGAGCAACCAGCGTAGTTTTAATTAAGACCCAACAAAAACAGCTCTTACTATGCTATAAATTCTATATTTATCCTGCAACACCAGCCCCATCCTGAGCCTTCCTCCCCCTTCTTTAATTGTTTGCAGAAATTTTTCCATTGTGTTTTTTTTTTCTCCATTTTTTAGGACCAGTATTGCAGTATAAATAGGTTTTTTTTTTTCCTTTTTTTTTTTTTTTTTTTTT
>NW_024884844.1:513253-524453 GCF_019232065.1 Centrocercus urophasianus
TTTTTTTTTTTTTTTTTTTTTCTTTCTTTCCCGTTTCTTCTCTTTCTCTATTTTTGCTAATAGTTTGGTTTCTCTACTTGGCTGAATATACATGACTGAGGTTTCGTGATATAATTGCATGATTGCTTCCAAATTTTCCAACCAATGGGGCAGCTAATCAGTTGAAAAATTTCATTATCCACTGATATAAGATGGATGGAAGGCAGAAAAGGTTTCTTCACGTATCATTTCCTTCTCTTTCTACAGCAGGGAGAAAATTAGCTCAGCTGCAAAGAAGTGACTGCAAATCTGGTAGTTCATTGCTTTTTGTTGTGCCATGCTCCTTCATACAGAGATAACCCACCCAAATCAGACATAAGGGCACTTCAGCTAGAAAAAAAAATCTGAGTGAGATCTGATGTGTGGTATGCAGACAGACATTACTTTTATTTCCTGTGGATCTCTGGCCTGAAATGTTTGATTTCATCAGGTCTGGTTGATTTATTCAGCCTCACTGTTGCAGCACAAGAAAAAGTAAGGTGTCGGACCTCAAGATGCTGCTACATTGAGAAAACAGGTTCAAACCACTGGTTAAGAAGAGAAGAGATTGAGGGAGGAAAGATCATATTATCCTCTTCCTCCATCCAAACATTTTTCAGCTTTCTTAAGGGATGTAAGTACACTTGGTGAAATAGGAAAGGAAAACTTCCTTTCTCTGCTTCTCATTGGCACTGAGAGAATAAAGACTGGCTTTGATCCCATAAAGTCATTGTATTCCCCCCACCCCCCCACTCTCAGGACTGTGGACGCTGGAAGAGGCAGAGATAGGAAACTGCCATCCTTCCTTCCTTTCCCCTAGCTGTGGCCATGCATGGAGCATAGAAACTGCATCTTCCTCAAATGACTACCTAAGGGTCAGAATCTGAGCTCAAGTTTTTACCTCATTTGAGCAGACTACCTGAAAAACATCACTCTCACTTCTCAAAGCTTACTTGTAAATACCAGCATTTGTACTGTCTTGCACATCCTTAACAATTTCAAAATGTAGAATCTGACTTCCAAAAAAAAACCAAAAACAAAAACCCAACAAACCAAAACCAAACAGTCCTCTCCTCCACCTCATTAATTTGTTTTTTAGTTAAAAGCATCTCTTTCAGGTGAAATTTTCCAATCATTGTTTGCTACTTTCACATTAAGAAAACCATTCCAAACATCTTATAGAATAGAACAAAGTGACAATGAGTGTTTCCTGGTCAAAGTTAGGATTAAACTCAAGATCTTACTTTAAGTCATCAGTATGTTTCATTTATGGTTTCTCATTTGTGAGGCATGAACTCATGTGTACTTATCAACCTACAGCACCAAGTCATTCACTACAGGCCTTTCTGAACAGGACTTTTCTATTTAAATATTCTTTGCAGGCTGCTCTCTGAAGTGCCCTGGATCTCATTAGAAGTGTGGTATTTTCCTCTTTCTCTAAAATTAAATTTAGTTTCCAATTAAAATCTGGCCCCTCTGACAGACACTTTGTTTCACTTTCACGTCCAGATTTCTTACAATGTTGACCCTACTAAATGCCTCCAGTGACTTGTAAAAATAATAAGGATTATGTACAGCTGCACAGATCAAAAATTTCCCCAGCATTCAATTGCTATCATGAGCCTTTTATCAATCTGCTCTAGAGGAAAGAGGGAAACAATTTTCCCACTCCATGAAACCGAGATTTCATAAATGTTCCTTTTCTATGTTATGATGAAAAGATCTTTCAAAGGTTTAGATTTCTTTTGTAAAAACAGACTCCCACGCCACAGGAGGGATGCTGACCAAGTGGTTAAGAGATTCTCCTAGGCCATGGAATAGGGTTTCCACCTGCAATTCTACATGAAAATAGATAGTAAATTCAGAAGGTTCATGCTGGACCACCTGATTTCCTGCTGCATTAAGCTGGAACTGTCTCCCCACCTCCCTGTTCCTGCATTCCTGATATCCAGATTTCTTGGTCTCCCATTTTCAGGCTGACCTTTGCATATCAAGTTTGAAGACATAAGGCAAAAGTACAGGCAGCTGTCACCTAGCATAAACCTCACCTCCTGAGCATGAGATTGCCAACATCAAAATCATGCTAAGAACAACTCCTGGCTCCTCAGTAAACTCAGCAACTGCTTTAATTCGTATGTAATTGAATGGTGCCAGCTAATTATTAGTAACATAATACCCTGTTACATAATCACAACAGCCTCAATAAATGTGGTTTGAGTTATTATGTAGTACTTCATTAATAGACAATAAACACACTCATAAATCTAAATTAAATCCTCATTTGGTAGGTGCTTCATTTTGAAGGGGCATCAGAACATGTCACTGAAGTCAAATATCAGCATATTTAAAGTCACATGATGAATCCTTGTCCAGATGTTTCTTCAGATCTTGTTGAAGGGACAAGTGGAAGAATGTCCTTGGAGAACAGCTTCATACAGCACAGTCTCCTCTGTTGCTCACACGTTCTTTCTGAAGGTCGCTTCTGAGCAAGATGCTCAGGAGGATCTGAAGCAACAGCCTGATGGTGTATGAGCATGTTAGTATTTCAAGCTGGATGACCATCCACTTCCTCCTGTGAGATCCTATGAATAAAGGAAACAAAAACAGAGAGACTGAAAAAGCCAAGAAATAAATCATTTCTAACAACCAATTTAGAAAATGTCTGATTTAGACAGCCAGTTCTACTAGACTAATTTCTCCCAGGTCAGTTCTGAGAGTAGTAAGGAGAAATCGGAAACTATTTGGATGCTTTGTTTTAGTGTTCAATAAAGGAGACAATGAAGATTGGACTAATGGGAGAACACAAAAGAAAGCTTACTTAGATGAAATGAAAGCAGAATAAGAATGTGTGTAAATGCTAGGATACAGCCTAAGCTCAATTCTTAGGTAGTTGGTTGTAGCAGGAATGCTGAGTCATGGCCTGAACCAGTGATTGAGCACCTGGTGGGAAGGCAGGGCCAACCCAAGGGAGCTCAGGTGCAAACAATACATTGAAGGGATGGGGCCAGGATCCATCTCTTCCAGACCTCATTTAAGGGTTGGCAGTGGAAGTGAGGGATCTCACAGGAGATCCCTATGTACCTGAGGTCTTCTGAAGGTATGCAGTTTCTTTTCTTTATTTCTTTTGCTATGGGTATTGTGTTTGACCATATCCTTGTGTGCTGTAGTCTGGGCCCTTGCTGCTCTGTTGTCATTGCTGTGCTTTTCATTTATGGTAGTGGAAGGAATAGAATACTTGAAGTAATGAGACTCATTAAGTATCACTGACCTACCCACTGAATGCTAGCTTAAACTAGGTCTGCTTAGAGGCTAGGATATAATCAGCATCTTCTAGTAGAATTAATGGATGCCACAGTCCTTCCTGAACAGAAGATATGTGTGATTTATTTGCTTTTGCTAATACATATAGGATGTTATTGTTTGCAGCAAAAGAAAAACTTCCTTAGCCCTAGGTTTACAGCCACATTGTGTGCCAGGGACTGTCAGCCAGTGCTGGTAACAAGCCCTAAATTTCAGTCCAAAGCCTGCTGTTTAGGAAGGAAGATGCTCAGCCTGTAATGCTGGTGTCCTGGTCACTTGGACTACTAGCACTTCCTTTGGGAACTTGTTCAAGCAGTAGATCACATGCAGGCTTGGAAGAGAATTTCTCACATACTTCAAGCTCTGAATGGTCTAGTAGAGATCTTAATAAAATGCAGATTTGCTTGTATTTCTGCATGCAACTGACATGTTCCTGGCATTGCTGAAATGTGTTTGAGTCAACACTGTAGTTCTCATCCCTAAATCCATCACTATCTTTGATCTTTGTCTACCATGGAAACGCGTACCTCCCTTCCCTGCTTCTCCAGTACTAGGATGCTGTTGGTGTGAATGGAACACATTAGCAGTGAAACAGGAAACACCTTCAAATGTAGAATGCAGGGATATGCCAAACTCTTCAGTAAATGCAGAAGGCATGGGGATCACAAGAGGGCAGATACAGCCTTGTGGAATTAAATCCTTATCTGCATTTAGGGCTTGATCCAAGGTGTTGCTAGAGTTGATGGAAAAATCTGATTGACTTCAAATAAGGTCTTTATTCCAAAAAGGAGAGAAAGTTTCGGGGGTGGGGGGAGGGAGGAAGAACAAAGCATTAAAAAGCCAAAGCAAGAGAAGAGATAAATAACATTTACCCAAAACAAACCAGATGTTTCACCTCAAATCCACTTTCTGTTTCCATGAGAATAAAGACAAAGAAAATAATGGCTGTTGGGTGTTTCTTTGGGTTAGACAGCAGGGAACCAACCAGTGAAAGACTCTGACACACGTGGCCTTCACAGGCTTCCTGTGTCATAAATGAGTCATGACAGTAGCATACTCATAAATATATTGGAAAGAATAATGTTAGTCTAAATGGCTTGATTCAAGCAGTCAGAGACAATAAAATGCAAGAAACATCTTCAGCTTGTCTGAAATGCCATGTTCTTCATTTTTCTTATAAAAAGAATGTATTTAATACAAATATTTATATAAATATATGTTATATACATAAGGAAAGTTCTTAATTCCATTTTCTGCCTCAATCAGCCATGTGTTTGGTAAGCCAGAGGGACACAGGGGTTTGCTGACTTGAGCTATTGAAGTTACAGTTTCTGTGGTGCTTTTAATATTGCTGAGGAAGCAGTCATCATGATTTCCCAAGCAGAGATGACAGGATGGAGCAGAGATGCAAGCTGCATTTGGGAGGGCCGGGGGGGGGGGGGGAAGGGGGGTGTGCTCAGTCACACTGCTTTCATGGGACTTGCCAGTGGTCACTGAACCACAGCTGAGCTGGGAATAGAACCTTTGGGTCTTCTTGTCATCCTTCAGTACCTCCCAGGAGCTGAGGATGAATATAAGGCCTTTGTTTTTCCTGCATTTGCAGGCAATAGCAAGATTATCTTCATTTGAGTGTGATGAGGAGCCTTCAGGAAATGGAGGGTCTTCGAGCTCTCAATCCTCTATATGGTTCAGTGTCAGGATTTGGGCAAAGGGAAATATATATGGACACAGTTCCCTAGAAAGCCCCATCAATCCATGCTTTGAAAATTCAGGCAATGCAATAGCATCTAACTTTTTTTTCCCTTGCACAAAAGTCTTTGCTTTACCATTGCTTTTAAAGCTACCACTGAAATGGCTCAACGTGAAATTTTCCATTGCAGAACATCTGCTTCAAAATAGTTTCCTTTGAAGTTTCAGCTAGAACAGTTCAATTCCCAAGTGAAGAAGGCATCTTTTTGCTCAAATGAGGGGGGGGGAAAAAAAGAAACAAACGTAATCGTTCTGAAGAAAAGCCTTGAAAATGCCTTTACTTAGAATAGGAATATAACATTTGACAAAACAACTACTCTGCACTCACAGATAGCACTTGCCCCACCAGTGTAAAAACCAAAAACCTGTGTAAATATGGTCAAGTTATAAACTTCAGGAAAAACCCACCAAAAAAAAACAAACTGAAATTTACCAGTGTTTGGCTGCTCATATTTTCAGGCGATGAGCACATTCTGTGATCCCACTGCTGCTCTTATATATGCAACTGCTTCTGATTTGCACATCAGCTGTGCTGGTCTTTAGTGTGCAGGGCTGTTAGGGATAACTGTGGTACTGCAGGGCAGGAAGACAGTATCATCTGTGCACCCATTTCTTCTCCTGTTAGCAACTGTGCAGACCACACATTAGGCAAATGCAAGCAAGAGTGTGTGAAGACTGATAAATCGTGGAAAAAGAGAAGGGGGGAAAAAAACTGAGCAAAGCTCGATAAGGATACCTTTACATCTGGTTTTTCTGAAATTGAGTGCTTCATTTTGCTGCTTTCCTGTAATTTTTCTTTCTCCTGCTTTGGCTGTCACGGGTCCCTGAAACACTGAAGGCTGAAATCTAGATTGAAGATAGGAGGAAAACCTTTGTATCTGTAGCAGGTCCCCAGCCCCCACACAAATTATTTTTTGTTTGTTTGTTTTCAGAAGGGAGATGGGAGTATTCAGGGTGTCCCACTGCCAGCATTTTAATGGAGAATTTGTCTTTCTCCCCACCCTTTTCTGGGTAAGATGGGTGAAGTTTCTTTTGCAAGAACAGCCTCTGGCTGCCCTTCTGGTAGCCTAGTTTGTTTGGCTTTGCTCTTGGGTAACTGCCTGCATGCAAGCAAAAGCATGGAAGCAGAAAGCAAGCAGCAAGCTGATGCAATGGACAGGGCCCTTTGGGATCAACTTTACGAGATCTAAGCAAAATCAAATAAAATTGAAACAAGCTCTACCAAGCATAAGCTAGTGGACAGGATTCCCCTCTTCCTGCATCCAATTAGAACTGAACTAAAGGCAGGGCATCTACAGGGCAGAATTTGTGCCCAGGTGAGTGTCAGGTGCTGCTCTGAACACTGGGTGGCTGGGGAGGGTAACCATGTATATGAAGATAATGAGCTGTCTGCAGAGCTCAAGGTGCAGTACAGAGAGCTGTATTCCTGCTATTCTGGTATCATGGAGGTCACTGTATTAAGAATTTTAATATACCTAATTCCTGTGCTGCAAATGCACATGGAGTGTGAACCTGTTAGAAGAGCTGGGGCTGATAATGTCAGGTTCCACAGTGTGCCATGTCAGCTCCCTCCTCCCTCTCTTTTGGGATGTATAGAGAGGAGTTTCTCCAAAGCCAGAGCTTGCTCTTTTTGGCACAGGGTGTAGAACCATTCCCCTAGATTTGGAGCTGATTGAATTGCAAACTCCATACCACAAGTAACAAGAGAGTGCCTTAACAACAGTGATGGACAGCAGTTCCTCTCCTTTCACAGCCTCTGTCCCTGTAGACTACTAACAGCCCACTCTAAACTCCAACACTTCCACCTCCAGCTTTTAATTTATTTCTTCAGAGAAGAGTTTTTCACTTTTCAGAGGAAATTCCTGAAGACCCTCTGTATAAAACCCACTGCGTGCTGCATTCCACAGGTCTCACTAGAATTTGGGCTGCTTTGTTTTGCCTTTGAAAGCCTGCTCTGAGCTTCAAAAAGGAAAGGGAAATGATTGGAGTATTTGTGTCTTGCAGAAGCTGAAGTGAGGTGTGCTTATTTTTAATACAGGATAAGGGATTCTTTTGACAATATCCATTCATTCTACCAATGACTGGATTAAAAAAAAAGTCTTTATTACCCCTCCAGTGGCTGCTGCACAAATTATTTTCACAGATGGATGAGGGTCTGTTTCAAATTGCAACAGCACTACAAATCAGAGCATTGCTCTGATTTTGGGTTATCTCCTTCCACCAGTAGAGGATGAATCCACCATTTTTTCCTGAATTGTCTACATTTTCCCCTTCTAACCTTGCACACTTGTTACAGTTAATGTATAATTACGGCTACTCCTGTTCAAGAATGATGAAGCAGATGCAGGAGACAGCTTACTAAAAGTGGAGTTAAACTTTTATTTAGTACTAGGCTGAAGTCATTCATCAGGAGGAGAAAAGGGGGATTACAGCTGGAGTGAAATGTTTGCTCAAAAATGTGTAGGGATAAACTTGCTCATAGTAGAGTGTCAGGTGGAAAATGTGGAGAAAATATTTTAAAGTAACAGGATTTGTAAATTCTTCTAGCAGAAGAAAGTGTGAGAAATGGTTACAGTTGGAAGAGCTGGGACTTCCAGACATGTCTGACACTCTTAACAGAGAGCTACACATGATGGCCTGAGGTCTTGAATTCTGGTTCTGAATTTAATATTCAGCTGTCTTTCACTGACATCCATTCCAGGTCCAGATCAGGGAGCTGACCTTCTTCTGGGCAGCCCTGTTTAAGTTCTCCTTGAACATTCATGTTCATCTCTCAGTTCCACATCTCTGGAAAGATGTAGATGTGTATTTCCAATTTGCTGCCAGTCTACTGGGCAGCAGGCTGCATCCAGGTCTATTGACAAGCATGTTCATGGCCAAAATTAAAGTCCCCATCATTTCAAAATCTTTAAATTTGGGGTCCATGGAGGATGTTTAGCAGGAGATAACTTTTGAATACTGGGCACGTAACACCAATAAAAAGTTCATTTCTAATCTTATAAATGTTCAAATCAAGAGGAAGGAAACTGCTGAGTGTTTAGACCACTAAATGAAGTACAGAGACCTGGTGTTCATGAAGGGTATTATATTGCAAGCTAAAGATCTTTATCTTCTCATGATGGAAAAGCTGAGCCTGAAGTCAATAGAAGTTTCATCAGGACAGACCCCTTGTATTTACTGCAAGTGTGCACTCCTGGCAGGAAAGATGCCCCTATCATAAAAGAGTGGAATTCCTTTTAAAGCTCCTCTGGCATTGAAGCACGCATCCTATTTTCCAATATTTTTAAGCTGTTTTCTATCTCACCTTCATTACTGGGAAGATTTTGAGTAATCTTGTGTCTCACTTTCCTTATCTGGGAAGGTGCTTAAACCTGTACTGTGGTCCAGCGTTGTGTTGCTACCTCAATGCCTCAGGAAGTCCTGAGGGGGTGGGGGGGAGGAAGACCTGCAGGAAGGTGAGATAATTTTTTAGAAACTTTAATTCAGGAAAAAAAAAATAATTTGAAAAACGCAAGCATTTGGACTACAAACCAGGTGAATCTTCATGTTATTGCTTATGTAAGCATAGAACTGTATGGGCTCTGTGCCTTACTCGGTATAGAACTAACATTCAAGCTATGCTGATCAATTTACCCAGTATCCAAATGCTCTGGATATCCGAAATCCACAGCTATCATTTACTGTATTGAATAAAGTGAAAAGCTTTCAAAAAACTGATTGTAGAGGCTTTTAAATTTAAATCAGTGTAGTTCACCTCTGCCAACTCTGCCCCTGCAGACCTTATGTAGGGGAGCCTCACCCCAGAACATTAAAGGAAAACTATTTCAGCCAATCAAATCTATTTGTGCATACATTTATAAACTGACATGATTTTTGAGCTACTAAATTTAGATTTAGATCAAGCCTCCAACTTGGAAGTCACTAGGACTTGGTACAACATGATCTGAAATATGCAGGGACAAACATTTTTTTATCTTAACCCTTACATCCAAAGGAAGTGTCAGTTCAGTGGTCACATTATCCATCTGTTTCTCTTCCCCTGCCAATTTCAGCCAGTTTCAACATTGCTTGACAGAAATACAATTTTACTTGTATTGGAAAGCCGTTGTGATCAGAGAGACACCTGGCTTGCACTCGTGTTGGTAAGTCAACCTTAAGAAAATCACAGAAGAATGGATTTTTAATTTATTTTTATTTTGTGAGGTCTCCCATTCTGAGTCACTTGTTTTCTTAATGAACAGTGAAAACCAGAAGTACAGCACGAACTCTTTAGAAAGGAGGAGAGGTAAGGAGCTACTGCATGAGCATAGCAACACAGGATTATCTTGCTTAAAAAACATTTTACTGTTTTGAAATAGCACACAAAGTCATAAAAAAAAAAATAGCAATGGGCCGTGCCAAAAAGCATCCAGAAGAGAAGAGGCAAGGAAAGAACAGAGAAGGAACAGTGGAAATAAATCTTTCTAAACAAAGTGACAAGTCCAAAAATAATGAGAACTAAAGTTCAAAGAAGAAATCTAAACTGAAGTAAAGAGAACAACCATACACAGCAGTGGGAGGGGTGCACACATGCTGGTCAGGGGGTGCATAGCAAACATCCTCAGCTAGCATGACGGATTCAAACTGGGACATTAGCACTTGTTTGAGGCTTTTTTAGAAGTCCACGTTTATTTATCCTGCTACCAGGTCTGGCCTTCAAAATTTTCAGATCCCATCAAGCACCATCTGGATTGTTTTCTCCCTGTGTACTCGATTGAATTTCCAAAGCTTTTCTAGCCTATGCAGTAACAGCATCCCATACTTAACATTTTGACGCCCTCTGAGTTGGTGGCAACTGGGTGGTCGGCTGATCCATTGTGTTTTCTCTCCCTTAGCCGCACTTCCCAACAGCTTCCCCTCTCACCTTTTATTCTTTCCACAATCAGGATGGAAAGAAACAAAAAGCTGTACAGACTGCACACACATCACACGGAGGATGTGGTTAAAGGCAGAGCATTTAACCATAGCTTCTGAAAGGACCACAGGGTCGCAGGTAGTGGATTAGCTTCTTAGGAAGGCACTACATTCCTTTGTTTTTTGTTTTTTTTTTTTTTTTTCTTCCCAGCAGAATAAATACAACACAGGTGACTGTAGTACAAGTGTCTTCCACACAGGATTTAATACCCTTAGAGGAAGCTCATTTAGCAGCGTGAACTGTATACAGAGCTTGCAGTTCTTTGCAAGGGCAGATTAGAAATTAAAGAAAGGGGTGCTGAATCATTGAGCCTTACTTTGGGTGCCTCTCTGTTCCAAAAAAGAAAAAAAAGAAAAAGTTATTTCCTTTTCCAGTTATTTCCTTTGGAGCACTCAGGGCAGGCAAATAGCTTTCATGCATACCAAGCTGGGCTACATTCGTTGTTACAGGCAACCTAACCTTCCCACTTGCTGCAAGGAGAGGTTCCTTTAGTAGCACCTCATATGGATTTAAAACTTTGTAACTCCTTCACTTTGGGTGCTTTGCCCTTCACCCTTTGATTCAAAACGTGGACACTAAAGCAGCAAGAGGTGGACAAATTTTAAAAAGTTGTTTTTTTTTGTTTTTTTTTTTTGAGATAAAATTTGTTAGAGAAGAAGTAAGAGCTAGCCTGAAGCAGTATTCTCAGTAGTAAATTAGCAGCCTCTTACTGATAACTTGTTCCTTTTCTGCCTCCCTTCAGATTCATGCAGCATAGACACTGAGTGACTATAGCTAGTAACAAAGCTTGCCTACAAAGAAAGTGGTATCACTATGACACATGCTGATTTTCCTCCATTCTCTTAAAGAGAGGTCTCATTTTGTTACAGCAGACCAGTAGCAATAGCTCTGCTATTGCAGAAATAGCAGGAGAAACTGTTTTTTAAAACTTCTCCTCCAAGTTAAGCACTTTCTTTTCCTCTTTACGTTCCTCTCCCTCCTACTACCAAGCTCTTTCTTTAGTAAGGCGTCCTGTAAGCTCCAAGCTGGTCTGAGCTGAGGGTTAATATAACAGCAATAAGCTGCAGACACTGAAGATAACATTAATGATCTACAGATGTTGCCAGGCCCAGCTTTGATTTAATAGCAATGAGGCAGGGGGAAGGGACCTTTCATAGGAAGAGTAGGTTTGGGAAGGGG